>NC_090760.1:18935426-18942926 GCF_036898095.1 Palaemon carinicauda
TAATCTGGAGAGAGAGAGAGAGAGAGAGAGAGAGAGAGAGAGAGAGATTTTGCTAACTGGGCAATAAAAGAGTCCTTTTAATCTGGATGGAGAGTGAGAGTTTCAATGGTTCAATAAAATGTAAATCTTTCTCTTCGGGGATTGTCACTTCCATGTTATTTAGCAGACTCCGGTACACTTTAGTCTCCCAAGCTTATAAATATTCCAGTTTTCGCAACAGTTCAATTCCAATTAAAACCGTAACATATATATTTCAATTTTGCTTGTATTCTTATGAGGAAAATTTCATACGGTTAAAAAACTTTTAGAGATTTTTAATTAATTAAAACCGTAACATATGTCTCAATTTTGCTTGTATTCTTATGAGGAAAATTTCATACGTTTATAAGCCTTTTAGAGATATCTACTTAATTAAAATCGTAACATAAATATCTCAATTTTGCTTGTATTCTTATGAGGAAAATTTCATACGGTTATAAACCTTTTGGAGATATCTACTTAATTAAAATCGTAACATAAATATCTCAATTTTGCTTGTATTCTTATGAGGAAAATTTCATACGGTTATAAACCTTTTGGAGATATATAATTAGCTCGTAAGGTAAGATTAAAAGTGTTTTGATATTTTGGGAATATTATGATGAATGGAGATGTATTAATTTAAAAACTCAACGTAAAGAGGACTAGCGAAATCTAACCGAGGCCCTTTACGTCAATAGGCGTAGGAAGAGATGATGATGATGATGATGATGGTGATAATGATTCCATTAAGTCTAGATCATATTGATTTTATTTATTTATTTATTTTTTTTTTTTTTTTTTTTTTTTTTTTTTTTTTGTTAATGATAGTATAACAAATACTCTAGCCATTATTGGTACTGGTTTCGTTGAAGTTGAGATCATAACATCAAGAGTCATCCGCGCTGATCAAACATTGCTTTTTGTCCACCTCAAATTAAGAAACTTTTGGGGAAACATTTTAAAAAGTGCATTAGGAAACGTTTTAGAAAATTGGTATAGGAAATGTTTAAGAAAAGGGTTCAGGAAACCCTCTAGAAAACGTTTTAGGAAATGTTCAGCAAACGTCATAGGAAATGTTTTGAAAATGTTTCAGGAAATTTTTTTTGAAAACGTTTCAGGAAATTTTTTTGAAAACGTTTCAGGAAATTTTTTTGAAAACGTTTCAGGAAATTTTTTTGAAAACGTTTCAGGAAATGTTTTTGAAAGCTTTTTACTAAATTTTCTTTAGAACGTTTTGGGAAACGCTTTAGATAGCGTTCCAGGAAATGTTTTAGAAAATAGTTTAGGAAATATTCAATAAGGGTTTTAGGAATACTTTTAGAAAATGACTCATGAAACGTTTTAAACTTCTTTGAAAACTTTTTTCAGAAAACTCTTTAGAAAATGTTTTATAAGTCATTTTATGAAACGTTTTAAACTTCTTTGAAAACTATTTAGGAAAACCTTTAGAAAATGTTTAAGAAAACACTATTAAAAGTTTTAGAAAATGCTTTTGAAAATTCTTTAGAAAACGTTAATTTGAAAGAGATGTAATAATATTAGTATTATCATTATTGCATAAAACTTGCAAAATTATATTTACGGTAAACTCAAAAAGTAATATTAATTTTATGAATAAAATTTGTTATTAATGTATGAAATTATAAATTTTATTTTCAAAACAAACAAATATAAGTTACGTTAATTTCATAATAGGAATTTGTTATCGTTATTGTATAAAATTATAATTTCATTTATAAATAGGTGACATTAATTTTCTAATAATTTTTTTTTATTATTGTATAAAATTAACAACTTTATTTCACAAAAATTTACTCTGAATTTTTTATCAAAATTAAGATTAAAATCTATATTCACAATAAACACAAAAAGTGTCATCAAAATTTTAATAAAATTTCCATGAATGAAATGGCCAAAATTTTTTAAAAATCCACAATTTTCTTTGGCCAGACAACTCTTGCTAACTTTCTCCGAAGAGAGAGAGAAAAAAAATTAATTCTGGGTTATTTACCCGTAATGGTTTTCGTCTGGAGATGGCAATGCGAGTAGAGAGAGAGAGAGAGAGAGAGAGAGAGAGAGAGAGAGAGAGAGAGAGAGAGAGAGAGAGAGAGAGAGAGAGAGAGTGTGTTTTGTGTGGAAAGATTAAGAGAGCTTGGTTTGTCTAGAGAGAGAGAGAGAGAGAGAGAGTGTGTTTTTTCTGTGGAAAGATGAAGAGAGCTTTGTTTTCCTACAGAGAGAGAGGAGAGAGAGAGAGAGAGAGAGAGAGAGAGAGAGAGAGAGAGAGAGAGAGAGAGAGAGAGAGAGAGAGAGAGAGTGTTTTGTGTGGAAAGATGAAGAGAGCTTTGTTTTCCTACACAGAGAGAGAGAGAGAGAGAGAGAGAGAGAGAGAGAGAGAGAGAGAGAGAGAGAGAGAGAGAGAGAGAGAGAGAGCATACGCGTCTGGGGCCCAATTTCGGTTTAATGGACCACCTAG
Organism: Palaemon carinicauda; assembly: GCF_036898095.1. Taxonomy (NCBI): domain Eukaryota; kingdom Metazoa; phylum Arthropoda; class Malacostraca; order Decapoda; family Palaemonidae; genus Palaemon; species Palaemon carinicauda. Next base: position 18,937,921 of record NC_090760.1, read on the forward strand.
CCAAATCTGGGCCTAATACCGGATGGTCGAAAATTTCGGGAATTTGTACATTTTTATCCTTTGCAAAAAATAATTTTTTATTTTATTTTATCGTGTTTAAAAGAGTTAAATATTATTATCAAGTTTAATTCAACTTTATATATTTTGGATAAATAAGTTTTTTTGAGAATTTTTCTAGATAAATAGAGTTAGGTTATCAAGCCTAATATAACTTTTTCTGTTTATTTTTTTTTATTTTGTAGTATTAAAAAGTATTATCAATTCTAATTTAACTAAATCTGTTTTGAAGATAAAATTAATTTTTTTTTTAATTTAATCGTGTCAAAAATAGTTCAACTAAGTAGTATTAAAAAGTATTATATTATCAATTCTAATTTAACTTTTTTTACTTCATCGTATGAAAAATAGTTACAATAAACAATTCTAACCTAACTTTACTAACTGTGTTGGAAAAGAATGTTTTTTTTTTCTAATTTTATAATGTCGAAAAGGGTTAGGTTATCAATTCTAAATCAACTTTACTATCTGTTTTGGAAAAAAGTCCTTTTTTAATTTTATCGTGTCAAAAGTCTTAATTTAACTTTACTATCTGTTTTGGAAAAAAAAAATCCTTTTTTAATTTTATCGTGTCAAAAGTCTTAATTTAACTTTACTATCTGTTTTGGAAAAAAAAATCCTTTTTTAATTTTATCGTGTCAAAAGTCTTAATTTAACTTTACTATCTGTTTTGGAAAAAAAAATCCTTTTTTAATTTTATCGTGTCAAAAGTCTTAATTTAACTTTACTATCTGTTTTGGAAAAAAAAATCCTTTTTTAATTTTATCGTGTCAAAAGTCTTAAATTAACTTTACTGTCTGTTTTGGAAAAAATCCTTTTTTCAATTTTATCGTGTCAAAAGTCTTAATTTAACTTTACTATCTGTTTTGGAAAAAAAATCCTTTTTTAATTTTATCGTGTCAAAAGTCTTAATTTAACTTTACTGTCTGTTTTGGAAAAAAATCCTTTTTTAATTTTATCGTGTCAAAAGTCTTAATTTAACTTTACTATCTGTTTTGGAAAAAAAATCCTTTTTTAATTTTATCGTGTCAAAAGTCTTAATTTAACTTTACTATCTGTTTTGGAAAAAAAAAATCCTTTTTTAATTTTGTTGTGTCAAAAGTCTTAATTTAACTTTACTATCCGGTTTGGAAAACAAAATCCTTTTTTAATTTTATCGTGTCAAAAGTCTTAATTTAACTTTACTATCTGTTTTGGAAAACAAAATCCTTTTTTAATTTTATCGTGTCAAAAGTCTTAAATTAACTTTACTATCTGTTTTGGAAAAAAAAATCCTTTTTTATTTTTATCGTGTCAAAAGTCTTAATTTAACTTTACCATCTGTTTTGGAAAAAAATCCTTTTTTAATTTTATCGTGTCAAAAGTCTTAATTTAACTTTACTATCTGTTTTGGAAAACAAAATCCTTTTTTAATCTTATCGTGTCAAAAGTCTTAATTTAACTTTACTATCTGTTTTGGAAAAAAATGAAATCAATTTTATCGTGTCAAAAGGGTTAGGTTATCAATTCTTAATTTAACTTTATCTGTTTTGGATTTTTTTTTTCAATTTTATCGTGTGAAAAGGTTTAGGCTATCAATTCTTAATTTAACTTTACTATCTGTTTTGGAAAAAAAGTTTTTTTTTTTTTTTAAATTTTATCGTGTCAAAATTGTTAGCTTATCAAGTCTAATTTAACTTCACTGTCTGTTTTGTATTAAGTTCTATATATTAAATGGATACAATTTTGTTGGTTTTGCATCGTTTTATATTTCGAATTCAATTGAATGAGGTTTTGTTAAAATTTCAATAAGGCTGTCAAGCAGCATATAACGTGAAATTATACTCTACTTAACCCGTGTATGGAATAACGTACCAGGTAACGTAGAGTCCAGTAAGCTCTCATGGAATTACGTACCCAAATTTTTTTTTTTTTTTAACATAAATCGAAGCAGCTTCTTGCTATGTAGGCATGGTAGTGTAATTTAAACACCCAAAGGAATTAATTCATTAGTTTGATTACATTAATGATAATCGTTCAATGGAATTGTTACCTCCGCCAATGAAGTTGGAAGGGGTTTAAGTTTTACCCCCTGATTGTGTTTTTGTGTTTGTTTGCTAGCGAACACCTTTCTGGCCACAACTTCAATCGTAGAGTAATGAAACTTGCAGGGATTAACTTTTATGTAAAAAGCTGGGAATGACTAAATATTGGAAGATAAAGGTCAAGGTCATGGTCAAGCAAAATGTCCAATTCACGTAATCAGCCATAAGTTTGGACATCGTTGTCGCAAAGACTTCAAATTTTGTTCATATTTGAGTGTATGAAAATCCATGCCAATTAATACATGTCAAGGTCAAGCAAAAGATCGAGAGATAAGCTGCCGCGGTGGAGGTCTGCGTTCTACTGAGTGCCTCTGTAGTTTTATTTAATTTAATCCTCTCTTTATCTTACTTCCCTTTCTAAGTGGGGAATGATCACCAAAGCTGTACTAGTCAGGGCCAACAATACTAGGATGGTTTGCTGTGAGCCATCAGATCAAAGTCTCCTACCATCACCAATCCGCATTGGTGATGAAAATGGCCAAACCCCAGGCATGACTGAGGACATGTCTGAGGCCTTTGTCTTGCAGCTCACTAGAAACGGCTGCATTTGTTGTTGTTGTTGTTGTTGTTGTTGTTATTGTTGTTGTTGTTGTTGTTGTTGTTATTGTTGTTGTTGTTGTTGTTATTGTTGTTTGTTCTCGTACTTATTCATTCGTTTGAATATAATTTTTTATCTTATTCATCCGTCTCATTATTTCGCTTAATCTCATTTAATTAACTAATTATCTTGAATTAATCTCATTCAACTATCTAATCAGCTTATTATTTCATTCGGGTAATTAAGCAAATGTATTTAGACTAGATAATGCTAATGATTCCTGATGAGCCTTTCCCGGAATTCTATCTTTTTTATTAGTTTTTTTTTTTCAAACGTTCAGCCTCCTTGCTGTTTTTGTTTTCTCTACTTCTTGTTTTTTTCCCTTTGGTGTTTATTATCCACTTCTTTTCTTTTAATGTCTAATGAGGATTTCAGGAAATTCAGTCTTTTTTATTATTATTATTTTTTTCAAACGTTCAGCCTCCTTGTTGTTTTTGTTTTCTCTACTTCTTGTTTTTTTCCCTTTGGTGTTTATTATCCACTTCTTTTCTTTTAATGTCTAATGAGGATTTCGGGAAATTCTATTTTTTTTATTATTTTTTTTTCAAACGTTCAGCCTCCTTGCTGTTTTTGTTTTCTCTACTTCTTGTTTTTTTCCATTTGGTGTTTATTATCCACTTCTTTTCTTTTAATGTCTAATGAGGATTTCAGGAAATTCAGTCTTTTTTATTATTATTATTTTTTTCAAACGTTCAGCCTCCTTGCTGTTTTTGTTTTCTCTACTTCTTGTTTTTTTCCCTTTGGTGTTTATTATCCACTTCTTTTCTTTTAATGTCTAATGAGGATTTCGGGAAATTCTATTTTTTTTATTATTTTTTTTTCAAACGTTCAGCCTCCTTGCTGTTTTTGTTTTCTCTACTTCTTGTTTTTTTTCCATTTGGTGTTTATTATCCACTTCTTTTCTTTTAATGTCTAATGAGGATTTCAGGAAATTCAATCTTTTTTATTTTTTTTTTTTTCAAAAGTTCAGCCTCCTTGCTGTTTTTGTTTTCTCTTCTTGTTTTTTTTTTCCATTTGGTGTTTATTATCCACTTCTTTTCTTTTAATGTCTAATGAGGATTTCAGGAAATTTAATTTGTTTTAATAATTTTTTTTTCTTTTTTTAACGTTCAGCCTCCTTGCTGTTTTTGTTTTCTCTACTTCTTGTTTTTTCCCCTTTGTATATTATCCACTTCTTTTCTTTTAATGTCTAATGAGGATTTCAGGAAATTCAATCTTTTTTATTATTTTCTTTTTTCAAACGTTCAGCCTCCTTGTTGTTTTTGTTTTCTCTATTTCTTGTTTTTTTCCCTTTGCTGTTTATTATCCACTTCTTTTCTTTTAATGTCTAATGAAGATTTCCGGAAATTCTATCTTTTTTATTATTATTTTTTCTTTTTTTAACGTTCAGCCTCCTTGCTGTTTTTGTTTTTTCTACTTCTTGTTTTTTTTTCCATTTGGTGTTTATTATCCACTTCTTTTCTTTTAATGTCTAATGAGGATTTCAGGAAATTCAATCTTTTTTATTATTTTTTTTTTCAAACGTTCAGCCTCCTTGCTGTTTTTGTTTTTTCTACTTCTTGTTTTTTTTTCCATTTGGTGTTTATTATCCACTTCTTTTCTTTTAATGTCTAATGAGGATTTCAGGAAATTCAATCTTTTTTATTTTTTTTTCAAACGTTCAGCCTCCTTGCTGTTTTTGTTTTCTCTACTTCTTGTTTTTTCCCCTTTGTTTATTATCCACTTCTTTTCTTTTAATGTCTAATGAGGATTTCAGGAAATTCTATCATCTTTAATATTTTTCCTTCTTTTGTTTTAAACGTTTAGCTTCCTCGCTTCTTTTATTTTATTTCCTGCATGTTTTTTTTCCATTTCTCGTCTTTTATCATTGACTTTTCTTTTTCTGAAAATATCTTAATTTATCTTAGTTTATCTTTGATTGTTTCCATGCTTTGTCATTGAAAGTATTTTCTGTTTTACTGTTTATTTTTCTTTATAATATTCTCTTTATTTTATTTGCTTGCATATTAGGTTGCTAGAGTAAGGAAAATTATATAGTTATGGATTTTTGCATAGGGGATGTTTTTATTATTATTATTATTAGTAGTAGTAGTAGTAGTAGTAGTAGTAGTAGTAGTAATAGTAGTAGTAGTAGTAGTAGTAGTCGTCGTAGTAGTAGTAATTGACTCAGTGACGTTAATCATGTAATGAACACCACTGAGGCAGCGATTACTTTTAATAAAACTTATCTATTTCCAAATTATTATTATTATTATTATTATTATTAT
>NC_090760.1:18960426-18967926 GCF_036898095.1 Palaemon carinicauda
TGTTTCTAATCAAAGGACTGGTGGCGCCTTTAAAGGGGTAGTGGCACTGCCTGGAAACATACACCCATTCAGCATCCTTCGTTTACCTTCTAAATGCTCAATCGAGGGTGAAGCCTCCCTAAGTAATAACCACGGCAAAGCATCAATGCTTCGGCTTTATCCACTGGCATGGAAGCCCACTCTACACTATTCCCCGGCACCTACCCCCTACCCCCAACCCCTACCCCCTACCCCTTATCACTTTCTCGTTATCTATCTTCTGTAGTTCAAAGTATAAATTTCTACATTACTCATTCATAGTGCATCGTTTTTTTTCTTCTTTTTTTAGCCCCAAGATGCTTCCTCTCTCTCTCTCTCTCTCTCTCTCTCTCTCTCTCTCTCTCTCTCTCTCTCTCTCTCTCTCTCTCTCTCTCTCTCTACTGGGTTTTACCTCACATCGTCTCTGCTTTTATTGTCTTGGTTAAGTTTCCAATCCTTTGAGTCGTGAATACTTCCCGTGGATGTGTTCCAATATGGCCTGCCCGCCTTCATATATACTATTGAATTATTTTCTAAATCTGTTTTTTTTTTTTTACCTTTTTGTTTTACTTATACAATTCCTAAAAGCCTCTTATCCCTATCTCCCTAAATGACCATTTGTCTTCATTTGTATATTATTAAGTGTAATCTCATAATTTTTAATATACAAGCTTGTGAGATGTGACACAAACTATGACCCATAGCTTTGACATAGATCCCTTTAACTTTTCTTCTACGGGCTAAGGGCAATTTACCCTTAACCCTTTCACTGCCATTGGTGATTTAGTCAAAATTTGAAAAAGGAAACTCTCTTTTATAATCACCAAACTGTACCAACCGTGTGTCACACGATCGTACATAGGTCATTTTGTGTATATATTGCTTGTATCTTCGCTCTCCCCTCGCACTAAAAAGAATCTGAAAAAACATGTCTGTTTTTCTCACAGGTAACGGTGTCGATTTTGAACAGGAAATTTCCTGTTGCCTTGAGCTTTTGTATATAAAGAAGAGTGTTCTATAATAAACCCACTCAGTTGCTTTCATCCTGTCTTTGAGTCACAACCTTCTCTCGGCCCGTCACAAATCTATAGAAAATTGGCATTCAATAGAAGTCTTGATGTGAGCTTTTCAATAAATATCAACAAGCTAGGAATTGTGTTGTCTTGAAGGAATTCGCTACAACGGAAGTTTCCACTGGCAGTGAAAGGGTTAAACTGCCTCTTTCAGTCTTCCTGAATAGCTCTGTAACTGGATCTCATTCAATCTTCCCAATTATGTGTTGATATGCATCTCTTACTCTCATTTTCATCTGATTAAACTACTACTTGTTTCGTATCTTTAAATTTCATTTTTGTTATGAAACAGTGGAATCTAAGGAAAGGTAGTATTCAGATACTCAAGTAAGGCTATTGCTAGTTATATGCTGTTACAAATATGATAATGTTGCTAATCCATTTATGGAAATTTATTCTATTTCTTACCAGATCAGAATCATATTATTATTATTATTATTATTTTTATTATTATTGTTATTATTATTATCCTTATTATTATTATTATTATTATTATTATTATTATTATTATTATTGTTGTTGTTGTTGTTATTATAGTTATTTTTAGTATTATTATCCTTATTAGTATTATAATTATTGTTATTGTCATAATAATCATTATTTATTATCATTATAATTATTATTATTATTATTATTATTATTATTATTATTATTATCATCATTGTTATCATTATACAAATCATTATTATTATAGTTACTAATTTTATTTCATTATTATTATTATTATTATTATTATTATTATTATTATTATTATTATTGTTATTATTATTATTATTAGCTAAGCTACAACCGTAATTGGAAAAGCAGGATGCGATAAGCCCAATAGCTCCAACAAGGAAAATAGCTGTTAGGAAATAAAATAATAAAATACAAAAGAAGTATTAAACAATTAAAATATATTTTAAGAACAGCAACAGCATTAGAAAAAAAAACCCCAAGAGGAAGCGAAATGAGATCTGATAGTGTGTCCGGGTAAACCCAAGCAAAAGAACTGTACAAGTTTTACTCAGTTTCTGGGGGGGGGGGGGGTTATTAGCAATATTCTACAAAATGTTAATGAATTTTCATTATAGGCACATGGCGTAGTATCTTTCCAAAAGTCAATTTACACTAAACTGGTCTCTCATCCTTTTTAAACGTTTCAATTTCTATCAAAAGATAGATTCTGTGTACGTCCCTGTTATGTTTTCTAATTGAAAATTTTATTGAATGTGTTTTTGACTCGCATGCAAATTTTTTTTTTTTGTGGTAGAGAAAAAAATAAATACCTGATATATGCAACAGTTCAGTATTCATAAATGTACGAAATATATTTCAAACAACAGCATTGTTAATTTTGGTAATTTTAAAGCATGTATTTAAAAAAAACTAGATGCAAGTCTCTCTCTCTCTCTCTCTCTCTCTCTCTCTCTCTCTCTCTCTCTCTCTCTCTCTCGCAAACATTTTGACACACAAAGCAATAAGTTTTGGTGACGGACGACGTGTTAAAGGCAAACAGCGAAAAAGAATCTCATCCCAAAGTTCTTGTCCTATGTTTAATTAAATTCACCATTGAGCTTCTGATACCCCTCAACCTCCCCCCCTCCCTGCATTCCCCTCACCCCACTCCGACTCCACTTTTGCCCCAAGAGTGAGCATACGATATATCCCCCCCCCCCATCCTGTCTTTTTAGCCATTCCTGTTTTCATGTGTTGTTACTCCCTCATATGTTTCTTTTCCCTTCATCCCCATCCCTACCTATCACTTTTCCACTTCGCCCTTAGCTCTTCTCTAGTTTTTACCCTCAATTTCCCTTCTCTTCCCTAACACTGAGCATATGAAAATACCATCCCTTTCATATGCTCTATTAACCCCTACCCCTTATACTCAATACCTTTCCTCTACCCCTTATACTCAAGACCTTCTCCCCTGCCACTCACCCTTCACATGCTCAAAGACCTTAGATGTCAGGATGCTAGAAAACTTTCAATCAATCAATCAATCACATGCTTCGTCCGCCTATCCGTTCGAATGCTCCATTACCCCTCTACCTATTCATATGCACTATTACCCCCTACCCATCTACATGCTCCATTAACTTCTACCCATTCACATGCTCCATTACCCCCTACCCGTATACTCAATACCTCCTCCCTTACCCCTTCCCCTCCATATGTTCCCTTCCCACCTACCCATCTACATGTTTCATTACCCCCTACCCACCCACATGCTCCTTTACCTCCTATCTATCCACAATCTCCATTACCTCCTACTCATCTACATGCTCCATTATCCCCTACCTATCTACACGCTCCATTACCCCGTACCCATCTACAGGCTCCATTACCTCACACCCATCTACATGCTCCATTATCCCCTACCCTTATACTCGATACCTCCTCCCTTGCCTCTTCCCCTTCACATGCTCCATTATCCTCTACCCTTATACTCGATACCTTCTCCCTTGCCTCTTCCCCTTCACATGCTCCATTATCCCGTACCCTTATACATAATACTTCCTCCCTTGCCTCTTCCCCTTCACATGCTCCATTATCCCGTACCCTTATACTTAATACTTCCTCCCTTGTGCTTTCCTTTTTACATGCTCCATTATCCCGTACCCTTATACTCGATACCTCTTCCCTTGCCTCTTCCCCTTCACATGCTCCATTATCCCGTACCCTTATACATAATACTTCCTCCCTTGCCTCTTCCCCTTCACATGCTCCATTATCCCGTACCCTTATACTTAATACTTCCTCCCTTGTGCTTTCCTTTTTACATGCTCCATTATCCCGTACCCTTATACTCGATACCTCTTCCCTTGCCTCTTCCCCTTCACATGCTCCATTATCCCGTACCCTTATACATAATACTTCCTCCCTTGCCTCTTCCCCTTCACATGCTCCATTATCCCGTACCCTTATACATAATACTTCCTCCCTTGCCTCTTCCCCTTCACATGCTCCATTATCCCGTACCCTTATACATAATACTTCCTCCCTTGCCTCTTCCCCTTCACATGCTCCATTATCCCGTACCCTTATACTTAATACATCCTCCCGTGTGCTTTCCCTTTTACATGCTCCATTATCCCGTACCCTTAAACTCGATACCTTCTCCCTTGCCTCTTCCCCTTCACATGCTCCATTATCCCCTACCCTTATACTCGATACCTCCTCCCTTGCCTCTTCCCCTTCACATGCTCCATTATCCCCTACCCTTATACTCGATACCTCCTCCCTTGCCTCTTCCCCTTCACATGCTCCATTATCCCCTACCCTTATACTCGATACCTTCTCCCTTGCCTCTTCCCCTTCACATGCTCCATTATCCCCTACCCTTATACTCGATACCTCCTCCCTTGCCTCTTCCCCTTCACATGTTCCATTATCCCCTACCCTTATACTCGATACCTTCTCCCTTGCCTCTTCCCCTTCACATGCTCCATTATCCCCTACCCTTATACTCGATACCTCCTCCCTTGCCTCTTCCCCTTCACATGCTCCATTATCCCCTACCCTTATACTCGATACCTTCTCCCTTGCCTCTTCCCCTTCACATGCTCCATTATCCCCTACCCTTATACTCGATACCTCCTCCCTTGCCTCTTCCCCTTCACATGTTCCATTATCCCCTACCCTTATACTCGATACCTCCTCCCTTGCCTCTTCCCCTTCACATGCTCCATTATCCCCTACCCTTATACTCGATACCTTCTCCCTTGCCTCTTCCCCTTCACATGCTCCATTATCCCCTACCCTTATACTCGATACCTCCTCCCTTGCCTCTTCCCCTTCACATGCTCCATTATCCCCTACCCTTATACTCGATACCTTCTCCCTTGCCTCTTCCCCTTCACATGCTCCATTATCCCCTACCCTTATACTCGATACCTCCTCCCTTGCCTCTTCCCCTTCACATGATCCATTATCCCCTACCCTTATACTCGATACCTCCTCCCTTGCCTCTTCCCCTTCACATGCTCCATTATCCCGTACCCTTATACATAATACTTCCTCCCTTGCCTCTTCCCCTTCACATGCTCCATTATCCCGTACCCTTATACATAATACTTCCTCCCTTGCCTCTTCCCCTTCACATGCTCCATTATCCCGTACCCTTATACTTAATACATCCTCCCGTGTGCTTTCCCTTTTACATGCTCCATTATCCCGTACCCTTATACTCGATACCTTCTCCCTTGCCTCTTCCCCTTTACATGCTCCATTATCCCGTACCCTTATACATAATACTTCCTCCCTTGCCTCTTCCCCTTCACATGCTCCATTATCCCGTACCCTTATACTTAATACATCCTCCCGTGTGCTTTCCCTTTTACATGCTCCATTATCCCGTACCCTTATACTCGATACCTTCTCCCTTGCCTCTTCCCCTTCACATGCTCCATTATCCCCTACCCTTATACTCGATACCTTCTCCCTTGCCTCTTCCCCTTCACATGTTCCATTATCCCGTACCCTTATACTTAATACTTCCTCCCTTGTGCTTTCCCTTTTACATGCTCCATTATCCCGTACCCTTATACTCGATACCTTCTCCCTTGCCTCTTCCCCTTCACATGCTCCATTATCCCGTACCCTTATACTCGATACCTCCTCCCTTGCCTCTTCCCCTTCACATGCTCCATTATCCCCTACCCTTATACTCGATACCTCCTCCCTTGCCTCTTCACCTTCACATGCTCCATTATCCCCTACCCTTATACTCGATACCTCTTCCCTTGCCTCTTCCCCTTCACATGCTCCATTATCCTCTACCCTTATACTCGTTACCTCCTCCCTTGCCTCTTCCCCTTCACATGCTCCATTGTCTTCTACCCTTATACTCGTTACCTCCTCCCTTGCCTCTTCCCCTTCACATGCTCCATTATCCTCTACCCTTATACTCGATACCTTCTCCCTTGCCTCTTCCCCTTCACATGCTCCATTATCCCGTACCCTTATACTTAATACTTCCTCCCTTGTGCTTTCCCTTTTACATGCTCCATTATCCCCTACCCTTATACTCGATACCTCCTCCCTTGCCTCTTCCCCTTCACATGCTCCATTATCCCGTACCCTTATACTTAATACATCCTCCCGTGTGCTTTCCCTTTTACATGCTCCATTATCCCGTACCCTTATACTCGATACCTCCTCCCTTGCCTCTTCCCCTTCACATGCTCCATTATCCCGTACCCTTATACTCGATACCTCCTCCCTTGCCTCTTCCCCTTCACATGTTCCATTATCCCGTACCCTTATACTTAATACTTCCTCCCTTGTGCTTTCCCTTTTACATGCTCCATTATCACCTACCCTTATACTCGATACCTCCTCCCTTGCCTCTTCCCCTTCACATGTTCCATTATCCCGTACCCTTATACTTAATACATCCTCCCTTGTGCTTTCCCTTTTACATGCTCCATTATCCCGTACCCTTATACTCGATACCTCCTCCCTTGCCTCTTCCCCTTCACATGCTCCATTATCCCGTACCCTTATACTTAATACATCCTCCCTTGTGCTTTCCCTTTTACATGCTCCATTATCACCTACCCTTATACTCGATACCTTCTCCCTTGCCTCTTCCCCTTCACATGTTCCATTATCCCGTACCCTTATACTTAATACATCCTCCCTTGTGCTTTCCCTTTTACATGCTCCATTATCCCGTACCCTTATACTCGATACCTCCTCCCTTGCCTCTTCCCCTTCACATGCTCCATTATCCCGTACCCTTATACTTAATACATCCTCCCTTGTGCTTTCCCTTTTACATGCTCCATTATCCTCTACCCTTATACTCGATACCTTCTCCCTTGCCTCTTCCCCTTCACATGTTCCATTATCCCGTACCCTTATACTTAATACATCCTCCCTTGTGCTTTCCCTTTTACATGCTCCATTATCACCTACCCTTATACTCGATACCTCCTCCCTTGCCTCTTCCCCTTCACATGCTCCATTATCCCGTACCCTTATACTCGATACCTCCTCCCTTGCCTCTTCCCCTTCACATGTTCCATTATCCCGTACCCTTATACTTAATACTTCCTCCCTTGTGCTTTCCCTTTTACATGCTCCATTATCACCTACCCTTATACTCGATACCTCCTCCCTTGCCTCTTCCCCTTCACATGCTCCATTATCCCCTACCCTTATACTCAGTACTTCCCCTCTTGTGCCTTCCCCTTTACATGCTCTGTCCCCTTTCCCCATCACATGCTCCCTTCCCCTTCCTTTCCCCCCTCCCTCTCCCCCTCTTTTGCCCACCTTTAAAAGGACGTTTGACTGCTGTTTTTCTCATACCTTTTATGAGGTGTCTAGCTCGGCATTTCCTTTATCACGTGAATATTTTCGCTCAATTTTTTTCAATGGTCGTTTTATAGGTTCTGGGGGAGTGGAGGTGGGGGAGGGGTCGTTA
>NC_090760.1:18981711-18999211 GCF_036898095.1 Palaemon carinicauda
GTTTGTTTACCCCCATAGGAGGTTTTCATCTGTTTGTTTACCCCAGTAGGAGGTTTTCATCTCTGTTTGTTTGTTTACCCCCATAGGAGGTTTTCATCGGTTTGTTTACCCCCCGTAGTAGATTTTCATCTTTGTTTGTTTTCCCCCCCTTGGAGGTTTACATCTCTGTCTGTTTGTTTACCACCATAGAAGGATTTCATCTCTTTTTGTTTACCACCATAGGAGGTTTTCATCTGTTTGTTTACCACCATAGGAGGTTTTCATGTGTGTTTGTTTACCCCATAGGAGGTTTTCCTCTCTGTTTGTTTACCACCATAGGAGGTTTTCATCTGTTTGTTTACCCCCATAGGAGGTTTTCATCTCGGTTTGTTTACCCCATAGGAGGTTTTCCTTTCTGTTTGTTTGTTCAACCCCCTAAGAGGTTTTTATTTCTGTTCGTTCACCCCCCTGGGAGGTTTTCATCTCTGTGTTTGTTCACCCCCTAGGAGGTTCATCTCTGTTTGTTTGTTCACCCCCTAGGAGGTTTTAATCTCTGTGTTTGTTTAACCCCCCCCCCCACAAAGAGACTTTCACATCTGTCTGTTTGTTTATCAATTAACTCAAAAAGTTACATATGAATTTTTATGAAACTTTTAGGATATGTCGGAAATGGGATATTTAAGAAGCGATTTTGGGTGGAGGTATGCGCTCTCTGAGACCTTTTTGTACTTGAAGATGAATCCCTTTTTCATAGTTTTGCGAGGATGCTGTTACATTTGTTACTAACGATAAAAGTTTTTTTTTTATTTTTTTTTTATTTTTTTCTTTTTTGGGCAGAAAAAGAAATAGGTGATTTCGTAACACGAACATAGATTTAATTTCGGGAATTTTTATTATTGGAAAATATAAATTTCAAGATGGTCAATTTTATTTTTAACAGAAAGATACGAAGATAGATTTAATTGGGTGATTTTAGCAGAAAATGAAAATTCAATAAAACTGTTACTTTTCAATATAAGGAAAAGATAATTTAAGGAATGTTATTGGTCTTCCTGTTATAGAAAAAAAAAACAAGGATTTTCAAAATTGTAGTAACTTCTTTTTATCAAGAGATAATACGTTGATTTCGTAAGACAGAATTTTTCATGAAAAGTTTTTATTCTGTTCCGAATTAGGACTGATTTTTTTTTTTTCTATTACTAACTTGTTTTTGAACGATGCAAATTCATGAATATTAAGAACTGATAAAAGATCGAATTTCAAAGGTGATGTTAATTTTGTTAAATATGGAAAGCAAAATATTCTATTACCTTAGATAAAAATAAGGAATAAAGTCCTTTGGCCCATATAAAATATTATGATGACATCGTTATCAAAAATCAACTCTTCCGATTTTCAAAAATAATAATGAATGAAAAAATTAACTCAAGACTTCTCAAAAAAGCTGTTTTTTGCTTCTTGCGATTCATGATGTCATATTTTCTTCTGCATACTTTTTCTAAGGTGTAGGAATTGTTTATAGAGGTTGACCTCTTCTCAAGGATTTCAATGATTTACCTATTCATTGTGGTTACTGTATGTCTAACACCTCTTAAGGAGTTTAGCAATATTCATTTTGACCTATATTTGTTTCAAGCTTTTAATCCCCAAAACAAACATATGTATTTTCCTGTCTTTGTTTTCAATGGTTTTAATTCCTACAATAAATACATGTTTGTTTTGTCCTGTCTTTTCAAGGCTTTCAATGCCTGCAACAAATATGTTTTTTCCTGTCTTTGATTTATATGGTTTTAATACCTACAATAAATATATATTTGTTTTGTCCTCTCTCTGTTTTCGAGGCTTTTAATGCCTACAATAAATACATGTTTGTTTTGTTCTGTCTTTGATTTCAATGGTTTTAATGGCAAGAATAAATATATATTTGTTTTGTCCTGTCTCTGTTTTCGAGGCTTTTAATGCCTACAATAAATACATGTTTGTTTTGTTCTGTCTTTGATTTCAATGGTTTTAATGGCAAGAATAAATATATATTTGTTTTGTCCTGTCTCTGTTTTCGAGGCTTTTAATGCCTACAACAAACACAAGCGCCAGACCTTGTCGAAACCAACAGATACTTCCAACAACAACCATTAAATGTTATTTGCATTCGTAAACGAAATCACTTAACGCTGTATCGCAGAAGTTCAAGCGAGAGGAAGTTTGACAGAAGAATTTAAAGGGAAAAAGTCTGATGCCTTTTGAGTAGTTTCATAACTTCGTGTGAAAATCTTTAGTTGTGAAATCTTGAACTCGAGGGGGGGGGGTTGTACTTCTTATAGCTGAACGTTTTCGACGTAGATGGATAAGGAATTTTAATCTAGGGTGTACATTTGGTTACACAGATGCATTGCCTTGTCTTCTATTTCGCTTTAAAATTTACAATTTTATTTGGCTTCTAATTTTTTGAAATAAGTCTGAAATAATTTTCCTTCGTTTTTCCTCAATTTTTTTACTTTTACTTATGATTGAAGTAAATAAAATGAAATTATTTTAAAAATAATTTTCATATTTTCCTTTACGTTCGTTTGTTTCTTTTTTATTTTTCAAATCAAATTGTCGCTTCACAATAATCGCTCTGAAGTTATATCGCTAAAATAGATAATCGCTAAAAAAATCTCTCAAATAAAAATCCCTGTAATAAGAAGCGCTCTAGAAAATGACTGGGCCTTGATCTAATACTACAAAGCTGTCTAACTTCTCTAACAATACATTAATACAATTTCAAGGGGGGGGGGGGGGACAGTTACAAAACTACCAGTGGGAATAAGTGGCCTAGTGGTCTTTATATTTTGAAAACTCCATTAAAAACATACACAGTGAAAAGTCAAGCGGATAAAAAAACTTAGAAAATTCATGTGTATTAATATATTTTACTGCCATGTGAAGTAACTATTTTGTAAAGTGATGTGAAGGATATATTATGAAAATCAAGTTGATAAATATATATTCTAAAAGTCACGTGGCCCAATAAATTTTGTTACAACGATAATCTACGGACAATAAACCTCAAGTTTGGTGAGCCATCGTCCAATCCGAGGACAGCTCTGGGACAGTAAGGGTCGAAACTTGATGATTATGCCCTCGTTTATAATAATAATAATAATAATAATAATAATAATAATAATTTTAATAATAATAACTCTAATAATAATAATAATAATAATAATAATAATAATAATAACAACAATAATAATAATAATAACAACAATAATAATGATAATAATAATAATAATAATAATAATAATAATATGACAATGACAATGGTGATGATAATGATGATAATATCATTATCGTCATCATCATCAGACAATCGCCAAGTCAAATACACAATAATAATAATAATAATAATAATAATAATAATAATAATAATAATAATAATAATAATAATAATAATAGCAACCAAACAATCACCGTGTCTAATACAGATACTTAGATACAAATATAAAACATACATGTAAAAATTAACAAAAGATTACGAGGTTTATTGTAAGGTTTACGCAGAATTAAATCAATAGAATTGAATATAAAATTTCCATTGAGCTTTAATTAGGTAATGAATCCTTTTCATACAATTTATCTAAATGAGAGAGAGAGAGAGAGAGAGAGAGAGAGAGAGAGAGAGAGAGAGAGAGAGAGAGAGAGAGAGAAAGAGAGAGAATCACTTTCATACTATTAATATAATAAGAGAGAGAGAGAGAGAGAGAGAGAGAGAGAGAGAGAGAGAGAGAGAGAGAGAAATCACTTTCATACCATTTACCTCAATAATGAGAGAGAGAGAGAGAGAGAGAGAGAGAGAGAGAGAGAGAGAGAGAGAGATAATCAATTTCATACTATTATTCTAATTAATGAGAGAGAGAGAGAGAGAGAGAGAGAGAGAGAGAGAGAGAGAGAGAGAGAGATAATCAATTTCATACTATTATTCTAATTAATGAGAGAGAGAGAGAGAGAGAGAGAGAGAGAGAGAGAGAATCACTTTCATGCCATTTATCTAAATGAGAGAGAGAGAGA
The DNA here is from genome assembly GCF_036898095.1 of Palaemon carinicauda. NCBI lineage: Eukaryota > Metazoa > Arthropoda > Malacostraca > Decapoda > Palaemonidae > Palaemon > Palaemon carinicauda. The sequence goes on from NC_090760.1 coordinate 18,985,741, forward strand.
GAGAGAGAGAGAGAGAGAGAGAGAGAGAGAGAGAGAGAGAGATCACTTTCATACTATTAATCTAACTAGTGAGAGAGAGAAAGAGAGAGAGAGAGAGGGAGAGAGAGAGAGAGAGAATCACTTTCAAATTATTTATCTAATATGAGAGAGAGAGAGAGAGAGAGAGAGAGAGAGAGAGAGAGAGAGAGAGAGAGAGAGAGAGAGAGAGAGAGAGAGAGAGAATTCAACAACTTCCGGGCATTCTCTGAATATAAATCCTTAAATTACCGGACCAGAGTTATTAACCGAATAATATTCTTTTGAGTGATATACTCTCAGGGCAATAAAACCACCTCCCGGGGTTTATTAATGGAATGGCAGGAAGTAGTTCCTCGTATTTTCCCCAGTAATGATTAATATTAATGTTCTTAAAATGTTCACCAAGATACGTAGGAAAAGGGTAAGATGACAGGTTTTAAAAAAGTTCATTAATATGCAAATGAAAGTTCCTAAAATATATGAAGTATGTTGAGGATTTAAATGGGAATTTTGCATAAGCATTTAATAGAAATTATGGAAACGAAGAAGCAATCTAAATATGGATTTCCTTTCGGATTAAAAAAAAAATTATTATTATTATTAAATACCAAGCTACAACCCTAGTAGGAAAAGCAAGATGCTAAAAGCCCAGGGGCCCCAACAGAGAAAATAGCCCGGTGAGGAAAGGAAACAAGGAAAAATAAAATATTTTAAGAATAGTAACTACTTTAAAATAAATATTTCCTATATAAATAAAAACTTCAACAAAACAAGAGGAAGAGAAACTAAATAGAACAGTGTGCACGAGTGTACCCTCAAGCAAGAGAACTCTAACCCAAGACAGTGGAAGACCATGGTACAGAGGCAATAGCACTACCCAAGACTAGAGAACAATGGTTTGATTTTGGAGTGTCCTTCTAGAAGAGCTGCTTACCATATCTGAAGAGTCTCTTCTACCCTAACCAAGATTAAAGTAGCCACTGAACAATTACATTGCCGTAGTTAAACCCTTTGGTGAAGAATTGTTTGGTAGGTAATTAAACTCTAGATAATGCAATGCGTATCTTTTTCCCCTGGCGAATTTACAAAACAGGACTATGGAAACTACACGAGTTTAAATACAATGATACAATTGTCATTGGATTTTATGTATTTTAGTATTTTCATGTAGATATTTAGTACATGGCGTCCTTATATTCCAGTGTATATCCTCCCTTAATTCTTGTTTATACCATACAGAAATCCTAATTGCTTACCATCTACAAATCCTACTCCAAGTCATCTATAAATCCTTTGGCATGTTGCCCTTTATCTTACTGCATGGCACCCATTAACCTTAGGACATAACATCCTTAAATCCTAGTGCATATAATCTTTAATTCATATTGTATATAATTCTTATTACAATGCAGTTCATCCAGAAATCTAAGATATATCATCCTTTCATCTTGGTGGATATCATCGCTAGGTCGTAGTGGATACAATCACTAATTCCTAATGGGATCCTTTCCTTATATCTCTGTGGGTGCTATCCTTCAATACGAATGGACACCATCACTAAAATCCGAGTGCAATCCAGGCATAAAGCCTTGGGCTAACCACCCAAATTATTGAGGATACAAACCCTAAAGCCTAGTGTAAAAAAAAACACTGAATCCTATTGCCTATAATTAATAAGTCCTAGATCATAGTGCACATCAACACTACATCCAAAAGCATACTATCCCCATACTATCACTAAATCCTAGTACAATCTAACCATAACTACTTATTGCTGTCATTCCTAAAACCTTGAGGATACCAACAATGAATCCTATTGCATAACATCTTTAAATTATAATTCATATAGATTTTAATCTTTACCATTCCTAAATCCTGGTGTATACCTTACCTTGAACCCAGTTGATACATTTCCCAAATCCTAGAGCATCTAGTCCATAATTCCGTATGGATAACATCCATACATCTGAATTGACACAATCCCTAGACCTTATATGATACCATCCATAATTACTACTGGATAACATCCCTACATCCTAGTGGACACAATCAATACATCCTAGTGAACGGCATCCCCCAAAATACACGAATACCATTCCTGCATTTTAGTGGCAATACCTAAATCCATATAAATTCCATCCCCAAATCTTTATTGATACCATCCCTAAATCCTATATTAAATTTTCTTTTAATGAGGGGCATTTACACTGGCTCGCACGGGTGCCATTTTAGCTCGGAAAAGTTTCCTAATCACAGATTAGACAAAATAATTCTATCAAAATCTCAGTGCACACCGTCTCTAAATATCAGTGCATACCATCTCAAAATCTTGGTGCATTCCTGCACAAGTCAATGAAGAGGAGTCGTATGAAGAGTCACTCGTGAATGGTCTCACGTACCTTTGCGATGGAGTTTTATTTAATGTGGAATCTTGGTCTTGATAGACGCTTCTGAATTCTCGGTTAAAAAAGAAAATGGGAAGTAAAAAATAGATTTGCTTCAGAATACCCCCAAGAAGCTGATGGAATGCCTTGGTCTTGCCATGAAGTGCAGGAAGATGAATATTCACTGCGCCCAAAATTCCATTTAAAGAATGGAAATGCTTTCTTATTTTTATGATTTTAAGCAGTCTTTCTAATCTAGAGGTTGGCTTTGTTAGGTTTTCTAGCCATTTACTGCCTCGTTCAGTAATTATTTTTTTCAAATAGTGGAGCGGGTGTTCATGATGTTCTTTGGGAGATCAATATTTGCACTCAAAAAAGATTCTTTTATTATTTCAGCTGATCTGATATTACTCACTTATGTTACCAAATATCAAGAAGACAAAAGATATGTATTTTGACACAAAATCAGTGGAATAAAACCTGTTATTCTAGATCAAGATTTTTTTTTTTTTTTTTTTTTTTTTTTACAAGATGGTAGAGAAAGACCGTGTACATGTAATTTTTCAAATATTATGATGATAACAGTAATAATACTTCCTTTTATGGAATTTTAAGTTTCTTTACCAAATCACTGTTTTCCGAGTGCTGTCATAAGCCTAGGGTCTTCACTTTATTATTCAATCTATATTGCTTATTGCTGCACAGTTCCGCAAAGTCTCTAAGATTGCTTCTTGAATTCACAGTCTTGTTTCCTGCTTAATGATTCATTAGTCTCGTTATACCATCGTAGAATAGTAACAACAACTAGAAAAGCACCGAGTGCCGATCTCCGCCACGGCAGCTTATTTCTTGAAACCAGCTTGCCTTTCACAGAACCAATTTAGAGCGTAGGCGTATTTGAAGTCTGTGTGACAACCATGTGCGAACTTGAGTTTGAGGTTAGGGTTAATTCGGTCGACCTTTTGTTCGACCTTGACCTTGACCTTTGATTTTTAAAATTGAATCACTTCCAAGCCTCAACAAAAATTAATCCCTGAAAGTCTCACTAATTTATGAGAAAAATTGTAGCCAGGGATTTTTTCATAAACAAACAAACCGTCAAAAGAACAAACGGAGGCGAAAACATAACCCCCCTCCCAACTTCGTTGGTGGAGGTAAGATCAACAACAAAAACAATAATAATAATGAAGTATGACTCGTAGATATCACAGTACCGTGGGACTAAAGAGTGGAAGATAAGGGGAGAGAAAAAATAGAAAATTCACAGGAATTACGAACTGAATTGAAAAGGCTATGAAATATTTTAGTAGTAGTGCCAATAGCCACAGGTGCACTAGGGACCATACCCAAGCCATGTAAAAGGAATCTTAAGATGGCAAGAGCCGATGTAGCCACAGGACTTGTGCAGAAGAGCGTGCTACTTGTAACAGCATATATATAGTGAGGAAAGTAATGGCCTCCTACGGAAGCTGGATGCAACCCAGAAACCCACACTATAATCAGCCAGTCTCTAGACTGATTACCAAAACAAATAATAATAATAATAATAATAATAATAATAATAATCTATTACAATCTCTGTATTACTATATCATAAGAACTGTAATACTTATCAGTAATTACAATTTATGCAATCATTTTGTTTGCTAACCGACAACCCTGGCATATCTGACATAATGTTTTGACTTTTAATTTCTACAATAATCCTGTAGAGTTGCTGATGGCAATAACATTAATGATTTATGAAAATCCACATGATTACACAAATAAAAAGACTTATAGCCAAATATGACTGACATATTGATATTATGCACTTTCAACATTTACAGTCGATAAAAAATTAATTTTGAAATGTACCGATAAGAAAAATATTTGGCAAAATTGTTGAAAGAGGTTATCCCACGTAAGCGTTCGAATCCTTTGACATAATATTTTAATAACACTGAATCATTTAATGGTGAAAAATTTATCTAAATAGATCGAAATATAACACGAAATTTATTTAGTTTATAAACGCGGACTGATTAGCAATACGGAAAACCACCAGTCCAAATACGACTAAAATTATCCATTATTTCCTCGGTTTCGAATAGGGATCAGTCTGGAATATTTCTCATATATTTAATGATTAATAACAAAAATCATCATCTCCATTATATAATGGAGCAAGAGACTGGCTATATATATATATATATATATATATATATATATATATATATATATATATATATATATATATATATATATATATATAATATATATATATATATAATTATATTTTTGGTCACGCTCAGTGGCATTGCCAGCTGTATAACTACTTGGGGTGTTTCATCGTCCCTCGGCTAGGGAGTAGTCATACCCTTGCGAGAGGGGTCCCCCGAGTGGTACACTGTCTGCGTACCACTATATATTTTCCCATCATTTTGACGGGTCACGTACACCAGTAATATGGTGAATTTAGGAAAAGGAAATATATGTTAGGACGCTTTAATGCAAAAGAAAATAAGCTACCTTGCAAAATAAGCCCCAGGAACTGTCTCCAATTCAAATGCTGTATCGACAAGGAGCTGTACAATCAGTCAATCAATCTTCCCTCGAAGGGCGGAAGCCTTACTCTTTCACCGGATGACATTTTAGGTTTTCATATTCTGAACTCCCATAAAAAGTCTAGCGTCCCATTCAGCCGCTGAATGCCTTTTCATAATGTGGCTTAGCAAGTCAATAAGGGAGACTCAACGCCGAGCTCGAGCGATCGACCGCCCGGAAAGGGATGCCCTGCTACCAATGACATCCAGAACACTGTTGCCAAATCTCGAATGTAGCAGGCGAACTGAAAAAGTCTTTGAGCACTGTTGCCAACTTTAGAAATTAACAGTAGAACTTTATATAAACCTCTTTGAACACTGGTGCCAGTTCTCCAATGTAACAGTCAAACTGAAAACGTCTTTGAGCACTGTTGCCAACTCTAGAAGTTAACGATAGAACTTCATATAAAACTTTTTGAACACTGTTACCAATTCTCCAACGTAGCAGTCGAACTGTAAACATCTTTGAGTACTATTGCCAACTCTAGAAATTAACAGTAGAACTTTATATAGACCTCTTTGAACACGGTTGCCAATTCTCCAATGTAGCAGTCCTACTGAAAACATCTTTGAACACTGTTGCCAAATCTCGAAAGTAGCACTCAAACTGAAAACGTCTTTGAACACTGTTGCCAAATCTCGAAAGTAGCAGTCAAACTGAAAACGTCTTTGAACATTTTTGCCAACTATAGAAATTAACAGTAGAACTTTATGTAAATCTCTTTGAACACTGTTGCCAATTCTCCAAAGTTGCAGTCAAACAAAAAACATCTTTGAACACTGTTGCCAATTCTCGAAAGTAGAAGTCGAACTGAAAACGTCTATGAACACTGTTGCCAAATCTCGAAAGTAGCAGTCGAACTGAAAAAGTCTTTGAACACTGTTTCCAAACACATCAAGCAACCGACCCCTCACTGTAGGAATAATGGTGGAGAAAAAGAAGGACTATGACATTCAGTGATGACCACACAGGTAAGTTCAGATAAGTATATTCTTAATTGACACTGATTACTCTAAATGATGCCATCTCTTTATCCTTCACCCTTGAGGCTTGGATGTAGTTCGCATGTACAGTTGGCTTCATTAATTTAGGTACACATAGAGGAAGGTAAAGAAGAGGTCTGATGATTATAGAAACATTGGTATTTCCTTAAAAATGATTTCATTGACGGGTTTACAAGGTCAGAGAATTTGTTTTACCTGCAGTGTTGCAGACAGTTTCTATTTGGCTAAGATCAGTGTTACATGCTACGATGTGCAAATATCAGACGTCTCCTTAAAGGTTTAAAGGCCGTTCATGAATGATAGAGGCAAGGGACAGTGACATTGTCAAACCAAGCAGGACAGAGCCCTAGAGACTGACCATATATAGACATGATCAGCACCCAAGCCCTTCTCCACCCAAGCTAGGACCAGGGAGGGCCAGGCAATGGCTGCTGATAACTTAGCAAATAGACCTAAAGGCGCTCCCCGCCCAAACTCCTTAGCTCAAAAGTATTGTGAAATTGCAGTGACCAAAGGAACTAAAGAGTTTGAGCGGGACTCGAACTCCAGTCTGGCGATCAATAGTCAGGAACGTTACCACATAGACCACAACAACCCGATTGAAGCTTGGATATAGTTCACATGTACGAAAACAGAAGATTGACTTCAGAAATGGGAATATGTCAACAATGGTGATTGGCCCTGTGGTGAACCCCATCCTCTGATGCAATAGCTCCCCAGTGGGACCTGCATGTTCTGGTGTAGATTTGCAGGAAGTAAAGGACAGAGCCATCCGTTGGATACAGGAGTGAGATAAGATATGACGATGATTTCTTAATTCCACTTCTTGAGAAACCTAAACTGTGTACAAAGTGTTAATAAATGGTGTAAAATTGCACCATAGGCAGCTGGTGCTATCATGAAAGCCACATAAAAAGCATTATGTCCACTTCTCTCAAACAATTCTAAGCCCTTTTCTTTGTTCAAGCCACATTTACTGCCAGCTACGACGGGAATTGACAACAGCCTTAAGCAACGGTGTCTGTTAGGCTGTTAAGGAATAAGGTGTGACGAGCCAAGAGTAGGCTGTGACTCAAAAGCGGGATGAAAGCAACTGAGTGAGTTTATTACAGAATATCCAGTTTATATATACATTAAGTCTGGGCAAGGTGGTCACAAAATATACAACAGGCTATTTCATGTCCAACCGGCAACCGGTTCTGTTAAGTTATGATAAGAAAAACAGACAGGTTGAAACAGGTCACTGTCAGTACGAGGAGAGAGCGAAGATACAAAGAATAATATATACAAAAGAGAAAAATGTCGTTACTATGTACGATTGTGTGACACACGGTTGGTATAAAGAGCTGTGACGTATAATGTATCTTGTTTCATTGATCTGTTATCAATCGGTTTTCTATGGTTCTACAACGCAAGATCGGATTTAGGTGGACCAACTATACACCTTTATTTAATGGTAAACTTCCAAATCGACCTACTGGGATCATCATAACGAGTAAATAGAGAGGGTTTGGGCATGCTCTTTGCACTCCCCAAGAGAGATTAGTTCACCATACGTTTACTTGGGCTGCATAAGGGACTAGAAGAGTTGGAAAACCCAGGCCTACATGACTGAGGACTCTGAAGCGTGAAGTAAGAGATGACGAATGGAGAAGTATTGAATTAAAAGCTCAATGTAGAGACGGCTGGCTAAATCTAACCGAGGCCTTTTGCATCAATAGGCGTAGGAGGAGATGATGATGTTCTGCCTATATAGTGAGTAACGCTTCCGAGACAACAATTCTCGCAAAAGGAGACAACAATCAGTTTCCCTCCAGCCATTAAGGACTTGGGGTCCAGCCAAACATAAACCACATGCCACTCCATCCGACTCATCTTGTGTAAACTTCCGTAAACAAAGGTAAACAAAAAAAGGACCTTTGATGTAATTGCACTTGGTGGAAAATCTCTGATACAGCAAACCCTCTTCAGTTCCCTTTTTTCGCACGGTGGCTGTTATGGCCCACTTCAATCAAAAAGGGTCAAGTGATAAACAAACAGAGAGAGAGAGAGAGAGAGAGAGAGAGAGAGAGAGAGAGAGAGAGAGAGAGAGAGAGAGAGAGAGAGATGAACTCACAAAGCCAACAAATGCCAAAAAGCTAGAGAGAGTGAGACAAAGACAGAAATCTCAATGAATCAGGTCACAATAAAAGAGAGAGAGAGAGAGAGAGAGAGAGAGAGAGAGAGAGAGAGAGAGAGAGAGAGAGAGAGAGAGAGATAATTCCTCACAGAAAATCGATTGTCAGGGTCTCAATCAATGTAGGATTATTATTGGGCCCCAGATGTGGCACTCCCACCCCCAACCCCTGACACCTGGCAACCCCCCCCCCCCCCCCACCAACGACCCTTCCATGGTCCTGTCGCCCTCTTCCCTAAACCTCGTCTCTTAAAGGTTTAGTCTTTAGGCTTAGAAACGTCCAAAGTCTCCTATCTGTCTTTATTTCTTTATCTCGTTTAAAAGTCTTGAGATATGTCAAAAGACTATTATATCGTATAAGAGAGTAATTGTATTGTGTTTATATCTATGTGCCAGTAGGGTATAGGATTTAGCCCATGTTTATAAAATACTACGGGTTACTGATAGCAGTCTTAGCCTTTAAGAATTGAGAAATAAAATACTAGTTGATAGTGATAAAATATAAGTATATATGTATTTACGTCAAAGGCTGAGCTTGCTAATACATCGTTATGCTCTCAAGTGCAGCATATCACATGAATTTTGTAAACATTCAAATTCCCGAAGATCTCAATAAAATCTAGACAAGATATGATTATTAAAAATAAGAGTCCGCTAGTAATTATTTAAAATCCGTCCTCCATAACATCTAAACTGGAAAATATACGCTTTTAATAAGTAAGAGTCCAATTAACATCCACAATCCGTTCTTTCTAAAATCTAAACACAAAAACTACCATTATTACAAATAAGATATATATATATATATATATATATATATATATATATATATATATATATATATATATATATGTATATATACATATATATATATATATATATATATTCATATATATATATATATATATATATATATATATATATATATATATATATATATACACTAACACATAAATTATATATATGTATATATATACATATTTATATATATATATATATATATATATATATATATATATATATATATATATATTTATATATATTTATATATATATATATATATATATATATATATATATTTATATATATACATATATATATATATATATATATATATATATATATATATATATATATATATATATTTATATGTATATATATATATATTTATATATATATATATATAAATATATATAAATATATATATATATATATATATATATATATATATATATATATATATATATAAATATGTATATATATACATATATATAATTTATGTGTTAGTGTATATATATATATATATATATATATATATATATATATATATATATATATATATATGCCAGTCATCAGCAAGGGATTTTGGAATCCTATCAACCAGCCCTCCTGCCCTTCTCGGATTCAACTACCTACCAGTCATAAGCTTCCGAAATAGTTCATATTTATAAGTATAAAAAAAAAAGAAAAAAAAAATTGTTCCACTCTTGAAAAATATGGAATAGCAAAGTAAACATTCAAAACCCCTAAGATCTTCCTAACAACTAAACAAGAAAATATACTATCATTATACATAAAGAGTCTAGAATTGACAAACAGCAGCAGTGAGAAAAGGCGTGGGGGAAAAAATGAGGTTATTTATCACATCCTGATTCTGACGTCTAACTTTAGGGCCAAAATACTCCCGAGATTTTTAATTCTCTTATTAAGGGTAAGTGAAAAATCCATATTTCCCTTATTATCAATTCTTCTTTTACTCGAGTTCAAACATTAAAGTGAGGATAATCATATATTCAATAAGAAATTTAGGTTTATTTTTACAGTTATGTAATTCTGTATATGATATAATAAATTACGTAATTTGTTTTTTTTGGAGGAGCTTCTTGAATGTTAATTTATCTATCTATCTATATCAATGTGTATATATATATATATATATATATATATATATATATATATATATATATATATATATATATATATATATATATATATATATACATATATATGTGTGTGTGTGTATGCGCGTCTAGTAATCATCAAGGCAGACACTTGGCAATAACACAACCACACATACACTATATATATATATATATATATATATATATATATATATATATATATATATATATATATATATATGTGTTTATATATATATATATATATATATATATATATATATATATATATATATATATATATATATGTTTATATATATGTATATATATACACATATATATACATATGTATATGCATATATATATACATATATATGTATATGCATATACATATATATATATATATTATTTATATATACATATGTATATATGTGTGTATATATATATATATGTGTGTATATATATATATATATATATATATATATATATATATATATATATATATATATATATATACATATATACGTATATACATATATACATGCCAGTCACCAGCATGGGTTTTTGCAATTTTATTAACTAGCCCTCCTGCCCTTCTCGCCTACCAATCAACTACCTACCAGACATAAACTTCGAAAATAGTTCATATTTATAAATAAAAAAAAAAAAAGTTTTGTTCCACTCCTGAAAAATCTGGAATAGCAATTTTCCTGGTTACTAGATATCAGTTTCCAATATATTTATCATAAATTTCAGATCTGCCATCTCATTAGAATTGTATAAAATATTCGCGGTCCAGCAAGTTAAAAATTAAAGATTTATCATAACTGAAATTCAATGTTCTTTAACAATTTAAAAAAAAATGAGAAAGCTCATATGAAATTTATAAGTAGATGATTAATAAAATATATCAACATTGAACTTTCTTGACAATTTACTAATACTATTACTGATATTGTTTTGATTTATATTATTATTGGCATTTTTCCCGTTTGGAGTAATATATACACCGAAGGGTTTGTGCAATTTTAGTCTTGACATATTTTTGTATGTCATAAGTTACCGTTTAGGTTAATATATACACCACAGAATTTGTGCATTTCTAGTCTTGACATAGTCTCCACATATTCTTGCAGGCCATAAGTCAAATTTTCATTTTACTTCAAATATAAAATATCATTAGATAAATAAATATGGTTTCAAAATTCTGTGTCTAGTCAAAATGATTTAATATAATTATCCTCCATCTTGACCAGTTTTACTATTTAAATTTTTTTTTCTCTGATCTTAATGAAACCTGGTGATGATAATTATTCCCCATCGACGAAAAACTATTTTTTAGAAAGTTCATATTATATTTGAAGGTAAAAAATATACATTTTCTGATTTTGGTAAAACTGTGACGTTTTAGTGAAATATTTCCCTAATTTAAAAAGCATTAAAGGTCAACCATGAATGACAGAGGCAAGGGACAGTGACAATGACCTAGAGACTGACTATATATTTATTATTATTATTATTATTATTATTACTATCTAAGCAACAGCCCTAGTTGGAAAAGCAAGATGGTATAAGCCCAGGGGCCCTAAAAGGGAAAATAGCCCAGTGTGAAAAGGAAACAAGGAAAAATAAAATATTGTAAGAACAGTAACATTTAAAAATATTTCCTATATAAACTATGAAAACTTTAACAAAAGAACAGAAAGAGAAATAAGATAGAATAGTGTGCTGGAATGTACCCTCAAGCAAGAGAACTCTGACCCAAGATAGTGGAAGCCCATGGTACAGAGGCTATGGCACTACCTAAGACTAGAGAACAATGGTTTGATTTAGGAGTTTCCTTTTCCTAGAAGAGCTGCTTACCAAAGCTAAAGAGTCTCTTCTACCCTTACCAAGAGGAAAGTAGCCACTGGACAATTACAGTGCAGCAGTTAACCCCTTGGGTGAAGAAGAACATATGATCAGGTCACTCCACCCAAGCTAAGACCAGAGAGGGCCTTGCTATGGCTGCTGATGACTCAGCAGGTGAATCTATAGGCTCCCCCAATCCCAATTTTGTCTTTATATTTTTATGTATGAATAGATAATAGGTTTAAAGGCCCTTCAGTAATGGTAGAGGCAAGGGGACAGTAACAATGCCCTAACAAGGAAATGGCGTAGAGACTGACCATATATACATATGATCAGAGCCCAAACTCCCTCTCCATCCAAGTTAGGACCAGGGAAGGCAAGGCAATGGCTGCTGATGGCTTAGCCGGGAGAACTAAAGCTTCCCCCAAAACTCCCCAGCCTTAGCTCACAAGGATGGTGAGGTTGCAGACACCGCAAGAAACTATCGAGCTTGAGCGGGGCTCGAACCCCAATCTGGTAGATCACCAAGACGGGACCTTACAAATAGGCCACCACAACCCTTAACATAGTTTCCAAGATTAGCCACAATCTTAAAATTCTAGAAAATATCAGAAAGTGTGAAAATTAAAAGTTCAGAATATTTGGAAGTTGTGAAAAATTCTAAAACATATTTTGCTTTGTTAACTTTTCTAAAATCATGGCGTTCTAAAAGCCACCTCTATTACATTTCGTCAGTTCGTCCTTAGTTTAACTAACGGAATGTCGCAGTTATTGAGTCAAGAACATATCATAGATTCAAATTCTATAATGATAGACATTTAAGAAAAATCGCATTATTATCAATTTATAATTGAACAAAAAAGTAAACCTCGTATAAAAAATAAGTACATACAATAGTAATATTTCAATCAAAATAAAACAAACCAATGTAAAAATACCACATGGTATAATAAACTTGAATTTACAGTTTTAATTTGATTGGTGTGAAAATAAAGTTCCAGTTAAACTTGAGAGAAGAAAGTGAAACAATTTCTTTCCGGGCTAAAGTCTCGTCAAAATGACATTGTTAAATGGACCGTGTTTGTCCAACTGTTCTTCCTTCAGTGCCTCCCACACTATCTTTACTTTTCCTCCTTCTTCTTCTTCTTCTTCTTCTTCTTCTAAATTAACGTTTCTTCCTTCTCTCCCGCTGTGACTGCTTCAACCAGAGCATCTTTTTAACTCTTCCGAATCTTTTTTTTTTTTTTCAACCAAAGACTTTTCAGACTCGATTTCGTCCGACTCTTCGTATTTGAGATACATATTTTTCTTTTTTTTTTTTCTTCTGTGTCTCTTCCTCTTCCTTTTCAAAATATCACTTCATTTTCTCTTCCTTTTCATCCTTAGTAATGTAGTTCCCCTTGGAAACCGACAACAAACGCTCTCTCTCTCTCTCTCTCTCTCTCTCTCTCTCTCTCTCTCTCTCTCTCTCTCTCTCTCTCTCTCTCTCTCTCTCTCCTCCAAGGGCTTCTCGTCAGTCTTATCTAGACAAACTGCTGAAGTCAAAGAGATGCC
>NC_090760.1:19001711-19014211 GCF_036898095.1 Palaemon carinicauda
TCCCAGAATCAACTTAAATCGTACGCGTATTTGAAGTGTGTGTGACAACCATGTGCTAACTTTGGGTTGAGGTTAGGGTTAATTCGGTCAACCTTTTGCTCTACCTTGACCTTGACCTTTAGCCTAGGACATTCAAAATTGAATCACTTCCAGATCTCAACAAAACAATTAATCCTTGAACGTTACATTACTCTATGAGTATCATTGTGGCCAGGGAGTTCTTCACAAATAATCAAAAACAAACAAACAGACAAACAGGGTCGAAAATATAACCTCCTACCAACTTCGTTGAAGGACGTAAGGACTATAGTCAATTTTTTTTTTAGTGAGGCAGATTTGCACCAACTCGCAGCGGTGTCCTTTTACCTCGTAAAAGTTTCCTGCTATCTGATTGGTTAGAATCATCTTCTACAACCAATCAGCGATCAGGAAACTTTTCCGAGCTAAAAGGGCACCACCGCTGCGAGTCGGGGCAAATCTGCCCCACAAAAAAAAATTGACTATAGATGCTCTTAATAATGCTCTCTTTCCATTTGGGGCATAAGTTTTCGTCGATTTGGATATGATTACTAAAGAGAATAAATAACCGTTAACTTTTTATATATCAATAAACTATGTAATTATCCTCTATATCCTCCTTAGATTCAGTAATTTCAACTTTCAATTATTCTAGCGAGTTGATGGCAACTTTCATTTCAATTTCTATCATCTACCCTTTGAAACTATAGATTTCAAAACTGTTAATCCTACAGGTTCTAAGCAAATTTTCTTCTCTGGTTCGAACAAAATGCAATATATTAAGAGCCACATTTTCTTCAGTTTATTTCCAAATAGGTATGATTTTGTTTTTCAATAAATATGGCTTTGTCGTTTCAACAACATATACATACATATATATATATATATATATATATATATATATATATATATATATATATATATATATATACATATATATATATATATATATACATATATACATATATACATATATATATATATATATATATATATATATATATATATATATATATATGTATATATATATATATATATATATATATATATATATCCCTGAACAGCAAAGCTGTAGTAGTCAGGGACCTCTATACTGGGTTGGTTTGCTGTGAGCGATCAGTTCTCCAACCATCACCACTCCGCATTGGCCAACGTGGTGATGAAAAATGGCCAAACCCCAGATATCAATAAGGACGTGTCTGAGGCCTTTGTTATGCAGTGGAATATATATATATATATATATATATATATATATATATATATATATATATATATATATATTTATATTTATATATATATATATACTGTATATACTATTTCGTAATTTAGAGAAACTTGAGAAGTGAATATATTATATACTTTGTTTACCATTTCATGATTACTTTTAGATGCTATAGACATTACGAAAAAAAAAAAAAAATATTTGGGTCATGTTTAAATACAATTGCACATTGAAAAACTTAATAAATAAGAATAGCTCTGAAAATCTCAATAAAGTGATATATAGTATTCCATGTTTAGAATGGAATTCATATTATATCACCCAAGCATATAATGAAACGAACGGCCTAAAACGGCTGTCTCTAGGCCTAGGGGCTCGTTAAGAATTTTTGGAAGATTCATTAACTTAGCCTATAGAATCAGTTGGACTTAGTCCGAGACAGTAATCCTTATTAATTACTTTACCCAAAGAAATATTGCTGGATTATTTCTAATTAGCTATAGGCCTACCCAGGGTCATAATCTAAATCTACGTCACGGTCTATTATCCAGTAATCCTGTAGTATCCTTTTTTCTTGTTCAGTTCATCAAGGATCATGAAGAAATGGACGGTTAGGGGAGATATATATATATATATATAGTATATAAATACATATATATATAAATATATGTAGGTATATATATACATATACTGTATATATATGCATATATATACATATATATGTATATATATGTATTTATATAAATACATACATATATATATATATATATATATATATAAGTATATATACATATATATATATACACATACACAGTATATATGTACATATATACAGTATATATATACATATATATGCATGTATATATACATAAATATATATATATATGTATATATAAATACATATATATGTATATATACGTACATATTTATGTATATATTTAAATATATATATATATATATATATATATATATATATATATATATATATTTACATACACATACATATATATATGTATATATATACATATATACATATACATACATACTATATATATATATATATATATATATATATATATATACATACATATATATACAAATATTCATATACATATACATGCATGCATATATATAAATATAAATATACATATTCATAAATGCATATATACATATATATACAATAGATGTATATATACATATACATAGATGCATATATATATATATATATATATATATATATATATATATATATATATATACATATTTATATATGTATATATATATAAATACATACAGTATATATATACATATATATATATATATATATATATATATATATATATATTAATATAAAACTTCCTCTAATCATGCAACACAAATGGAAGCGAATTATGATTAAACTTCAAAATTGAAATCGGGCAGAGACGGACCTGTTGCAAGTTTCATAACTTTAAAAAATCAACAATGCAATCACAGGTAAACACACATGAACTTAATTCCATCCATGCGGACATTAACAACCGCAAAAGCATGAACACAGACCCACGCACACACAGAGTCTCACGCTACTTTAGGCCCAAGGTAATCCGGGAATTTCCAAAGGTCAACATAATCTTTCTTAGGTCAATTACCTTATGGTATTAAACGGTTTAAAGGCCGCTCATGAATGGCAGAGGCAAGGTACAGTGACAGTGCCCTAGAGACAGACCATATACACATATGATCAGTAGCCAAGCACCCCCTCCTCACACAAGCAAGGACCAGGGAGGGTCAGGCAATGGTTGCTAAGGTCTCAGCAGGTAGATTAATAGGCTCCCCCAAACCCCCATCCTTAGCTCACAAGGATGGTGAGGTTACAGACACCAAAGGAAATATCGAGTTTGAGCGAGCCTCGAACCCAAGTCTGGCGATCACCAGGCAGAGACGTTACCACTAGGGCATAAGAAGAGTACCCAATCCTATCTAAACAATATGTTCAAATTGCCTTATGGGAGTTTTAGGTCACCATTTAGGAGTCTGGTTTTACGGGAATGTGTCACCATTTGGACTAAGAATAAATTAGTACTGAAGTTAAAAATATTCTCTTTTCCTCTTCGGTAATGGGAAATTATTCTCAAAATAGTGTACGTGACCCGTCAAAAAGGAAGGCTAAATATTTAGATAGATATGCACATATACAAGCAACCTTCTCTCACCAGGGTATGACTATTCCCTCCCCCCGGCCCCTACCCGAGGGTCGAGGAGAAACCGATTTAATACGTTTGGCAATACCGCTGGGCGTGACTGGAAAGAATTATATATCCATTTGTATAACCAGATAATTGATTTTTATTACATAAAGAAGATTTTAATCTTAGTAGAAAAGAACTTGCATATAAAAAGCATAGAGTTTGGTGATAAAATCTAAATTGAACGTATATATTATGAATATAAAATCATAATTGTTACATCAAGGTTTAAAACTAAATTTAAATATTTCAAAACCTAATAATCAAAATGACTTAGAACGTATAAAAGTGAACATCTGGAAGGAAGGAATTTTAGATAATTAAATGCCAACATATTGTAAAGCACAAAAAAAGAAAACTATAGAAAGTTAAATTGCATCTATATTGAAAAGTGGTAGTTTATCCCCGTAGACTTCTTTTATTGTAATATTATTTTTTTTTTTGAGTACCGTATTATTTCAGTGAAAAGATGTCAGGTTTCCCTACATCACCTCCAAGAATCCTATGAATAGGGATATTTACTATATATCATAGTTTAACGTCCATGGCTGGTGAATGCCAGACTGGGGTTCGAGTCCAGCTCAAACTCGCTGCATTCCTTGTGAGCTAAGGATGGGGGGTTTGGGGGAGCCTATAGGTCTATCTGCTGAGTCATTAGCAGCCATTACCCAAGCCTCGTTGGTCCTAGCTTGGGTAGAGAAGGGTCTTGAGCGCTAATCATATGTATATATGGTCGGTCTCTAGGACATTATCCTGCTTGATAGGGTAATGTCACTGTCCCTTGCCTCTGTCATTCATGAGCGGCCTTTAAACCTGGAAGCAAAAACATTATACCAACGTAATGCACAGTTGCAACCCATATCTTTTCACAATCATACTGTAAGTCATCTTCTTCTATTAATGTTTTTCCTTCTGTTTGAAGGCATTTCATTGGCTTTGGGGTAGAGCGTAGCCCACATTGGCTGCCCTACCTGACATCGCTTAGACCCCAGAAGCGCATGTTCATGTGTTGTACTTGTCACTAGCGTCCTTCCTCCTAGCAGCGAGGAGTCGCTAAAAGTCCTAGAGCGGTTAGGTCGACAGTTCGATTACTAAATACTTAAAAAGGACACGAGATCACAGTTTGCAAATCTTAATAACAAGGATAAGCAGATCATAAAATATCAATCTAAGGTCTGGGTGAGACAATTTAACTCAAAAAACCATATTAGGAGACGACATTTAAAATTGTGATGGACAATGTTCCTTCGATGTCAAGATGCCAGAAAACTCAAAATCTATCGATCAGTCTTGGTTGCTTGGAAGAAAATCTAATAAATTACAATTTAACAATGCAATCACCCTTTTCCTAATGAAATTTACCTCTGGTCTTATCTTAACGACTTTGTATTTGTTTCCTGAAAATGCAATACTTCTGAAATATGGTTATCGGCTCACTAATTTGATAAACAAGTCAGTTTTCAGAAAATCTCAAATAAGTAAACTTTACACACTGATAGCATCTTGCTTTTGCAACTCGGGTTGTAGCTTAGCTAATAATAATAATAATAATAATAATAATAATAATAATAATAATAATGATAATAATAATAATAATAATAATATTAACAATAATAACAATAATAATATTAACAATAATAACAATAATAATAATAACAATAACAATAATATTAATAATAACAATAACAATAACAATAACAATAATAATAATAATAATAATAATAATGAACATTTTTTCCTGAGAGATTTCATAGTTATCCATGGACGCCTCAAACGCCAGAAATTAATCTATATTAAATTCATAGATTTTAATGAATAAACTTTTCATCAAATAAATAAATCACATTCTAGAACTAAATGAAACACCAATCCTTACACCACAAGTTCTAGAATGAAGCAAAAGCCATATATTTCCAGTAAATTCCAAATATTTCAAATTACCTTTAAAGACATTTCAATTGGAATTCATTGACAATAGAATTTAATATTTATAGACACTTCACAACACTTATAACTTATCAGTTAAGCGTTAGTAGATATGATGATCATTGATGATAAGTAAAACATCAATTTAAGAAGACTAGTAACTCAAAGTTGAGAGAGAGAGAGAGAGAGAGAGAGAGAGAGAGAGAGAGAGAGAGAGAGAGAGAGAGAGAGAGAGAGAGAGAGAGAGAGTGGTAGCATAGTTAGATAAGAATGTGTATAATATATATATACATATATACATATATATACATATATATATATATATATATATATATATATATGCAAACATAGATATATACACATCATATATATATATATATATATATATATTTATATATATATATATACACACACACATCATATATAGGCTACACACACACACACACACACACACACACATATATATATATATATATATATATATATATATACATATATATACATCATATATATATATATATATATATATATATATATATATAAATATATACACACATACATATATATACACATCATATATATATAAAAATATATACACATACATATATATACACATATAATATATATATACACATATATATAATATATATATATATATATATGTAGATAGAGAGAGAGAGAGAGAGAGAGAGAGAGAGAGAGAGAGAGAGAGAGAGAGAGAGAGAGAGAGAGAGAGAGAGAGAGAGAGAGAGAATCTTCACAGTCATCATTGGCTTACGAAACTACTCCTCCTTCCTTCCATCCTTGCTTGCTTTCGAGCCGAACCCACCACAGACGAGTAAGTCCAGAGTCATCATCCTTCGGCCTTGGAAGCGTCGGAATGCAAAGGAATGTTGTTGTCTCCAATCAGCTCGCCGCCATGGACATTTTTAAAAAACATTCCAACATGCAAAAAAAGAACATCAAACAAATCTACTTCATACAAACCAGGAAAAACAGAACGATATCATAGCTGGAAACCCATCAGAAAAAAAAAATTATTAATTTGTAAAATAAAAAAAAAATGTAACAAATATTTTTCTCCCAGCTCGAAACAGTATCATTTGATGTCAACAATGAGAATGTCAATATTGCAAAACCATCTAAAACATTCAGTATAATGATTCCAACATAAACAATAACAACAACAACCACAACAACAACAACAACAATATAAAAATATCTGTGCCACCTACAATATGACCTGGTTTGTCGCAGCTTACAAGTCACGACTAACAGAAGCGAGTGGATGCACGATCAATCATTCAGTGATTGCCAATAGATATGTGTATCTATATGTACATGTATACATACATATATTTGTGTATTCGTATGTATGTATATATATATATATATATATATATATATATACTTGCATATATACATACATATTTATAAATATATATAATCATTTGTAATACTGTATATACACACATATACATATATACATTATACATATACATATGCATATATGTTTTTGCATATGTGTATACATACAATATATATATATATATATATATATATATATATATATATATATATATATATGTACATACATATATATATATATATATATATATATATATATATATATATATATGTATATATATATATGCAAATATACACATACAATATATATACACATTTATATACAAACATATATATACATGTATATACATATATATAAATGTGTGTATTTTATATATATATATATATATATATATATATATATATATATATATATGTATGTATTTATTTATGCATGTATATATAAACATTTACATATTTGTACATGTACAAATACACATGCATATAAAAATCTTTTCAAACGTTACACAGTTTCGCTCGGATGGTGCGCGCCAGCACACACGCACACACATACATACATACACACATACAGGACTCAAGGCAAGCATATCAAAACAACTTCAGCCTTTACTTCAAGCCTATACCAATATACAGAACATGACTATGTTCAAGTGCAAACTAAGAATTACGCAATCGATAATGTGCAAAAGAATTGAGTGATTGAAATACTGTTATAAGTAAAACATGCTGAGAAAAAAGCTTTGAAAGAAAATGTTGAATATCTGGGTTAAATAATAATAAAATAAAGGCAAAGGTGAAACAAAATTGTTTTCAATATCTTGGTCATTTATGAGATGAAATAAAATAAAATGTAAAAATATCAGTTTTTTTTTATCTCTGGATATATAAAAAAAAAATCTATCATAAAAAATTCTATCTTTTTTTTATTTCACCTTAGGATATACAGTAAAATATGAATTTCTATTAGTTATTAAATATATCAATAAAAAATATATCAATAACTAACTAAAAATGATAAGCAAATAATAATAATAATAATAATAATAATAATAATAATAATAATAATAATAATAATAATAATACCAATAGTAATAGTAATATTAATAATGATAAATAATAAATAATAAAAAATAAATAAGTAATAATAATAATAATAATAATAATAATAATAAATAATAATAATAATATCCCT
Organism: Palaemon carinicauda; assembly: GCF_036898095.1. Classification (NCBI taxonomy): domain Eukaryota; kingdom Metazoa; phylum Arthropoda; class Malacostraca; order Decapoda; family Palaemonidae; genus Palaemon; species Palaemon carinicauda. Next base: position 19,009,666 of record NC_090760.1, read on the forward strand.
ATAAACAATGTGTTCAAGGTATTTTGCCATTAAACAAAAAATATTACATCATGCTCTTTTCGGAAGTCTTCGATTTGAAATTAAAAAAAAACAATCTGTGCATTTTGAGGAACCAAATCTATAATAATTTCCAATCAATTAGTGAGGGGGACGGGGGACTGTGTAAAGGGAACTGGGGAGAAGGGGGGGGGGGGCTGTGCAAATAACAAGTACGTGAGTGGGAGGGATGCGGGATTAAAAACCCCTTTTTAAAAATAAGTTTCATATATAAAGGGGTTTGGGATGTGGTTTCAAGGCCAATACATTATGATATATTTCCAGCCATATGACGATCAACAAACTACGATGGCGTCTTCTGTTGGGTGATCAAGAATCGTACATTCGACTGACCGAGGTTGCGTTTGACTAGACTGACTGCTCTGTCCACTGAACTACAAAACAATATGTTTCGTAGAGGCAGCGCTTGAGTTAACAGCTAAGAATAGACAGCCCGTTACTCGGCTGTTAAGTGAGAGTATATGTTTGAGTAAAAACACAGTTACTTGGCTGCTAAGTGAAAGTGTATGTTTGAGTAAACAGAGTGTTACTTGTCTGCTAAGAGAAAGTATATGTTTGATTAAAAAGCCAGATACTTTGCTGCTAAGTGAGAGTATATGTTTGAGCAAACAGCCAGTTGCCTGGCTGTTGGATGAGAGTATTGTTTGAGTAAACAGCCAGTTACCTGGCTGTTGGATGAGAGTATTGTTTGAGTAAACAGCCAGTTACCTGGCTGTTGGATGAGAGTAATGTTTGAGTAAACAGCCAATTACCTGGCTGTTGGGTGAGAGTATATGTTTGAGTAAACAGACAGTTACTTGGCTGCTAAGTGAAAGTGTATGTTTGAGTAAACAGCCAGTTAATTGGCTGTCAAGTGAGAGTATAGGTTTAAGTAAACAGCCTGGTACTTGGCTGCTAAGTGAGAGTATAGGTTTAAGTAAACAGCCTGGTACTTGGCTGCTAAGTGAGAGTATAGGTTTAAGTAAACAGCCTGGTACTTGGCTGCTAAGTGAGAGTATAGGTTTAAGTAAACAGCCTGGTACTTGGCTGCTAAGTGAGAGTATAGGTTTGAGTAAACAGCCAGTTACTCGGCTGCTAAGTGAGAGTATATATTTGAGTAAACAGCTAGTTACTTGTCTGTCAAGTGAGAGTATAAGTTTGAGTAAACAGCCATTTACTTGGCTGCTAAGTGAGAGTATATGTTTGAGTGAACAGCCAGTTACTTGATTGTTAGGTGAGAGTATAAGTTTGAGTAAACAGCCAGTTACTTGGTTGTTAAGCTAAAGTATAAATTTGAGTAAACAGCCATTTACTTGGCTGCTAAGTGAGAGTATATGTTTGAGTGAACAGCCAGTTACTTGATTGTTAGGTGAGAGTATAAGTTTGAGTAAACACCCAGTTACTTGGCTGTTAAGTGAGAGTATATGTTTGAATAAACAGCCAGTTAACTGGCTGTTAAGTAAGAGCATATCTTTTAATAAACAACCAGTTACCTGACTGTTAAGTGAGAGTATATGTCTGAATAAACACCAAGTTACTTTGCTGTTAAGTGACAGTATATATTTGAGTAAACAGCCAGTTAACTGGCTGTTAAGTGAGAGTATATGTTTCAATAAACAGCTAGTTACTTGGCTGTTAAGCGAGAGGATATATTTGAGTAAACAGCTAGTTACTTGGCTGTTGAGTGAGAGTATATGTTTGGGTAAATAGCCAGTTACCTGGATATTGCGGGAAAATATATGTTTGGGTAAACAGCTAGTTACTTGGCTGTTTAGTGAGAGTACATGTTTGAGTAAACAGCCAGTTACTTGGCTTAAGTGAAAGGATATGTTTGAATAAACAGCCAGTTACTTGCCTGTTAAGTGAGAGTACTGTATATGTTTGATTAAACAGCCATTTACTTGGCTGTTAAGTGAGAGTATAGTGATAGATTAGAGGCAATGAAAATAAAGATGAAATTGCTGTTGACGCATACCCAGCCAGTCGAATCAAACGCAACCACCAGTTACCAAATCAACCGAACAGAACACAACCTTGTTTAGAATCAAATTACGAATACTTTTATATCAAACTGAGTAAGAAAGAGAGAGAGGGAGAGAGAGAGAGAGTTAGAGAGAGAGGATGAGCGGCCCATGGCGTCCACAATGCCTTCTTCCTTACCTTCTGAGCTAACCAATGCACCCCGACAACCACCCAACCAACAATGTTGGGCAGATGTCTTGTTGGTGATTTCTGTGAAATGAGAGAACTGGTGCTAGTACAACAGGGACTGGTTGCAATCACTTTCTTTTGCTTAAATATTCATAAAACTTATCTTAACTAATATAACAGGGAGGATATGGTAGGGAGGAGGGGATTCTAGATTATACTTCTAATATTTTCTCTTTCTTCCTAATGACAAGAATTACACTAAAATATTTAGGGAAGAGGGGGAAAAAAATCCTGCGATTCACAGAGGAATTTGCCAGACTATCATTGTTATTTGATTTTAATAGGGAAGGATAGGAGGGGGAGAGTCTAATACAGAGAGGTAATGCTATTTGCTTGCTTTATACATAATGTAGTCTACGCAAATTCATATAGGAGTGTATGTATATATAACTTTTTTCTTGCAAACACAAATATAATATATATATACATATATATATATATATATATATATATATATATATATATATATATATATATATATATATATACATATATATATATATATATATATATATATATATATATATATATATATATATATATATATATATATTTACATATATATATTCACATATATGTATATATACATATATATAAAATGTCTGAACAAGTGCAGTATATCTACCTACTGTACTTATAATATAAGCAAGCATATATATATATATATATATATATATATATATATATATATATATATATATATATATATATATATATATATGAGAACAAATCCAGTATATCTATTTACGTACAACATACGAATAAGTGTGCGTGTGTATATACAGTATATATATATATATATATATATATATATATATATATATATATATATATATATATATATATTGAGAGAGAGAGAGAGAGAGAGAGAGAGAGAGAGAGAGAGAGAGAGAGAGATGCATTGTATGCTATACAAATGCACTTAAATACGCTCACATCTAGAATTACGTGTGTGAAAAGTATGTAGAGGGTGTTACTCTATATTATCGTGAGGGAACTTCCATTTGTATATGCATACATCTACGTAAGAAATTGTATTTGTTCAGAATGCTATAGGGCATGGAATAATAAACATTAAAACTTAACTATTTAATTAATAATCTTGGTTTGCTTGTAACCTTTTTCCGTCAAAAACTAATAGCTGTCACACAGAACTAAGTAATTGCTTTTGAAGACATGAATTATATTCTAAAATCTATGGGTGATTTATCAAAAATTGCAATTACATTTTTTGCATAATGAATATTAGGTATTTACCAATGTAAGAATATAAGATATAAAGACGAGAAATTAATTGCATGTAATGTTATGCTTTTGTTTCATCTCTCTCTCTCTCTCTCTCTCTCTCTCTCTCTCTCTCAGAATGAACGGTCTCTAAAGCGCAGTTGAAAATGATACCCCCCCCCCCTTATTCTTTCTTCCTCCAAGATTGGACGGTTCAAAGTGCTTGGGTTTTGCAGTCATTAAAAAAAACAGGTCTACGCTCTCTCTCTCTCTCTCTCTCTCTCTCTCTCTCTCTCTCTCTCTCTCTCTCTCTCTCTCTCTCTCTCTCTCTCTCTCTCTCACATTACTCTCCTCAACTATTTTTACACCACCTCTTAAGTCTCCTGTTTAACTTCTCCCCTACTCTCCCATCTGCCTCTCCCGTCTCCCATGCCCTTCCTTCGGCCTCTCCCCTCTCCTATGCCCTTCCATCTGCCTCTCCCCACTCCCATGCTCTTCCATCTGCCTCTCCCCTCTCCCATGTCCCTCTCTCTTCAACGAAATCTCTGGAGAACGAACACTTCGTTCAAGTATTACACTGGAGATTCCACTTGGAAGGGAAATAAAATACTTTCCCCTTGAGTAAAGAAAACGATGAATGAAACTGGCACAATTTGATGCCAAATGCTTTTTTCTTTTTGATGTCAAGATGAAAAAACTCAAATTAGTTTACGAGACAGAAATCAGAGATGAATCAACTTGTATTAGTTGAAGAGGTAAGAGATTAAAGATGGAATCATTCAAATTGGGTTTAGAGAGAGAAATTTAAGATATTTGCATTAAATACTTTTATAAGAGAAATTAGTAGAAAGGAGCAAATTATAAGACTAATTCTTATAATTTAAAAAATACGAATGAATTAAATATTTTAGTTTGTAATGATTAAATAACTAATAGTGGAGAATAGTAATAATAATAGAAAATATGACGTAGTTAAACACATATTTGTGATAACGATGAATTGAAAAAAAAATCGTTACATATGAAATAACAAAAATCAATAAAACAATTAATTATATATATAAAGTTAAAATAT
>NC_090760.1:19019211-19031711 GCF_036898095.1 Palaemon carinicauda
CGCTTCCGGCATTATATACTAATCGAATACATTAGTTTATTTAGTCTTCATAGCTAGGAACTTTTATATCGTGTTAGACGCTTTTTATCGGTCATCGATTGACCTCATACCAGTCGGCTACTATAGCCCCCAGGCCAGGAGCCTATATACAAGTGTTCATGCATGATTTATCAGTGATCCTAGACTAAGTTATGAAGATAGTGGCATTATTATTTTACAATACTTTTGACTAGTGATGCAAATGTTTTCGCCTTCAGGGACCATATAGGGGATAGGCTAGTCAGTGATTCTTTCTAGCCTAACCTAACCTTAGGACCCCTATATGCTTCCTTCATCCCCTGCCTTGGCACTCCCTCTATTTAGCCTTGATCCCTTTTCTGAGTAAAGGGATTTATTGTCTAATAGAGTATTATATCGCCTCTCAGTCCTCCCTAAAGGAATGAACCCCCTTTAGGATTGCGTCTGAGAGTGAGGTTAGGCTAGCCTACCTCTATGGCTAGGATAGTCTACGACTTTCCTGCGATAGCGATACGTCTTCTTCCTTGCCTAGTTCAGGACTTTTAGCCCTGATCTAGGCCGGGTTAGGAAGGTTTCTCTGTTCCAGGCTGAAACTGTACTCTTGCACCGTTTTTAGCCGATCAGCCTTATCTTAGGTTAGGGAGTGTCCTCCCTTCCCTTTGTGGCCGCTCTGGTACAGAAACCCTTCCTGGGAAGACCCCTCTCTTCTCCCTTCCCACCTATCTCTTGTATAGCCTAGCCTATGCTTAGGTTAGTTTATACTCATCTGTCCCCTGTCCTACAATTCCTCCTTAGGGTGGAAGAGTAGGGCTACCCGAGCTTCCCTGTGCTGTCCGCTCTGGTACATATACCTTCATAGTGTCCTATAAGGTTAGTTACTAGTGTAGCTCTGCATAGGGGAGTCTCCCCCCCCCCCTCTTGGGTGTTCCCTAGCCCTCCCTTGGGCTACCTGCTCCCGGTCCCTAGTGACCCCTGCTTATGGATGCTAGAGCCTGTCTCTATCATGGGTACACCCCCTCAGGGAGGGGGAGGGATGTCTGGAACCCTGACGGTACTTCCTACATCCCTTCCCCCCTCCCCCTGTCTCTCTTTCTATCCGGGTGCCGGTCTCTTGCCGCCTCTACTGCCGGCAATACCTGCCTCCCTCTTGGTGACTTCCCTACCCTTGCCCCCAGCCCCCCGTGTACCGAGGGACTGCCGGCTGCCGCCGGCTACTACCGGCGGCTCTCCTACTCCTATCTATTCGTCCGCTTGCCGGTCGATCTCCGGAGTGCCGGCATATACTGCCGGCAACCCGATACTACCTGTACCATCCTTACCCCAGTCACCAATCCGGCATCCTCCGGCTGCCGGAGCCGCCGCTCCCTGCCGGCGTGCCGCCGTTGTGCCGGCGGCCGCCATCCTGGTATCTAACTGACTTTGAAAATTGTCTGTTCTAATGCCAGAATCTATGCTGGAGCGAGCTCCGGCGTGCCGGCGGCTGCCGGATGCCCCGGAGGCGTCAAGAATACTTGCACCCCCTCTCTGTAGCTATCATAAGACTAGATAGCCCTACCTTGCAAATAGATAAGCTGCTTTGCTTCTAAGATCAGTACCTAGTACTGCTCTATTAGTGATCATGCTGTCTCTTTGCATTCTTCTATTTCCAGCATGCTATGTGCATCTTAGCGCGGCTGGTTGCCAGAAGCAATTACCCTTAATGAGGCCTTCTGGCTCTTATCTGGGAACCGAATGAATTCGATCCCAACCTTGTCCTTGGCTTTCCATGGAGTTCCAATATAATGGGAATCCTAGGAAACTATATCCAATGATCTAGGTCATTTGGATTATCCCAGGACCAGCCTATGGTAACCAGCCGGGCGAGATGCATGGAGCGTGTCTCCTTTACTGTTTCATTCTCTATGCATCACACCTTCCTTAAGTTAAAATTAATGATTAATATTAACTTAATTTAAGAGCCATTCCTATGGCTCCCCCATACTCATTTTCTCTTTCTTCCACAGGAGGAGCAGATGAAGTGCGATTTCGCCTACTGTGCTGTGAAACGCTCCCAGTTTTACGGACATACGGCGTGCAGGACTCACGCCCCTTGCTCAGACAAGAAAGGGGATTGGAAGTTCTGGAATCCACTGGAATGTACGGTCTGCCAGGCCTACCTAGTTGAGGCCTTCCATAACCCTCCCTCAGCGGAGGTTAGAGACATTGCTCGTGAGAAACTGCGCAAGTGGGTGCGTGGTTTTCAGAGAAATGCTACTGGACCGTACCTGGCCACCGAAGAACTGAGGTCCCTGTTGTTCCCTAAGGCCTCCCCTGACTCAGTGGTTCCAAAGGAAGCAATCCCCACTGTCCAAATTTCAGTGGAACCTGATGTGGTCATGGCTCAGTCCATGCACGAGTGCCGTTTGGATTCCGAGGATGATGAACGGATCTCCGACGTCTCGGAAGACACGGAGAAGACGCTTATGGCTCAAGGAGCCGAAGAGGACGAAGACAAGGTGGAATACACCGAGTCGGAGATTGGAGCTACTCCCTCGTCCATCCCTCCGCCTACTCCTACACCGACGGAATTGTCCCTTCCGTCTACCTCCTCGACCCCGGATCCTTCCTCTTCCACCCAAGAACTGATCCGACTGATTAGAGCTGTCATGGACGACAGACTGAAGGAGAACCAGGAGTCCATCAGGTCTATGATTGGATCCAGAGACACGAAGAAGATCTCGGTCAAGGATCTCCCAGCTTGCTCTCATGCCAACCCGTGGAGGTATGCAGAGCATATGGTTATTGCGACCGGCAGGATCTTTGTTAGCGACAAGATCGGCACGGTCCCGTTGGAAGATGTGGAGTTCTTCCCAAGCTTCGAGGCCTACCCGGACTGTTACGTCCGACTTCGTTCCGAACCTGCCTCGAAGGAGGAGACCGAACCTAAAGAAGAGATAGTGTTCGATCTCGCAAAAGCCCAGGCTATGCTAGCCAACGCATTTAAGAGCAGGGGCTTTACCTGCTCTAAGCTTCCTGCCTTGAGCAAGAAGCATCCTACCTATGTCGCACCTGACACTGCGATTCTTCCATTTCTGGAAAAGGCCTTAGCTGCATGCCTTAAAGCGGCGGAAGAAGGGAAACCCTGCCCTGCACTGGAGGAGTGCAGACCCTTCTCCATCGTGACACCCCCTGACACTAGGCAATGGAAAGATGTCCAACATACTTTCGTCGTGGGTAGGCTCGATCCTGACGTCGCCGGACGTCAGTTTAATGAAGACCTCCCTAAGCTCAACGACCACCTCCTTCGCCGGGAACAAGACACGAAGGAGAGGCTTGCAGCTTCGCTTTCTCATCAAGTCCAACTTGAAGTAATGGCCTGTGACACAGCAGTACCCGATCACTACATGGTACTGGCCAAATCCCACTTACTCACGGTAATGAAGGACTTGTACCATTTCATAAAGGCTCGTAGAGCCTGTCGTGAATTCGTGTTTGTCGGTGCCACCGTGAAACACGAACCCCGGAGGCTGATTTCCTCCAACATCTGGGGAAAGCACCTGTTTCCTTCTGACCTTGTCAAGGAAATAACTGACAGAGCCGCCACGGAGAATAGGAACCTTCTCCACAAGTGGGGCATGTCCAGAAAAAGGAAAACCTCTCAGGACGATGGACCTCAGCCTAAGAGGAAACCTCAGAAGCCGAAACCCCAGCAACGTCAACAACGACGTCAGTTTCCGGGACCCGCTACCTCCCAAGTGGTTGCCCAACCACAACAGACCTTTCAGTTGGTCCCCCAACCGGTGTTGTCACAGTCACCGGTCTTCACCCCTGCCTTTGAGCAGTCATCCACTACCTTTCATGCCAGAGGTAGAGGCTCGTCCAGGGGTGCAAGCAGAGACGCCTCTCGTCGTCCCTCCAGAGGTAGAGGAGGAAAGGGAGCTAGCGGCCGAGGCAACAAGTCCTCGGGACACCAGAAGCAATGAAGTGCTTCCGGTGGGAGGAAGACTCCGCCAATTCCAGGATCGTTGGACCTTCGATCCTTGGGCACACAGCATCATCAAGAACGGTCTAGGCTGGAGTTGGGTGCAACCACCCCCAATCTTCCAGCGGTTCTTTCAACCATCAACCCCCATTCTGGAAGAATATGTTCTAGACCTCTTGAACAAGAAGGTGATAAGGAAGGTAAAGTCCACCAGGTTCCAAGGGAGACTGTTTTGCGTTCCCAAGAAGGACTCAGACAAGCTCAGAGTCATTCTGGACTTATCCCCCCTCAACAAGTTCATAGAGAACAACAAATTCAAGATGCTGACGCTTCAACAAATAAGGACCCTTCTGCCTCAAGGTTCCTACACGGTCTCTATAGACCTGGCGGATGCCTATTGGCACATTCCAATGAACCATCACGCTTCCTCCTACCTAGGATTTCGACTCCAAAGGAAAAGCTACGCCTTCAGGGCCATGCCATTCGGCCTCAATGTGGCCCCTCGGATCTTCACAAAGCTGGCGGATGCCATAGTACAACAGCTCCGCCTAAGAAACGTCCAGGTGATGGCCTACCTCGACGACTGGCTAGTCTGGGCTCCCTCGCCCGAAGAGTGTACAAAGTCTTGCGACGAAGTTACCCAGTACCTAGAACACCTGGGATTCAAGATCAACGAGAAGAAATCTCGCCTCTCTCCGGCTCAGAAGTTTCAGTGGTTGGGAATCCACTGGAATCTTCAGTCACACCGCCTTTCCATCCCCCAGAAGAAAAGGAAGGAAATAGCAGGGTCTGTCAAGCGACTACTGAAATCCAAACGCATTTCAAGACGACAGCAGGAACGAGTTCTAGGCTCTCTACAATTCGCCTCAGTGACAAACCCAGTGCTTCGTGCACAGCTAAAGGATGCCGCGGGAGTCTGGAGACGATCGGCATCCATCGCTCGAAGAGACCTCAAGAGACGGCTTCCAAACAGACTTCGACGCCTCCTAAAGCCGTGGTCGGAAGCATTGGCCCTGAAAAGGTCCATTCCTCTCCAACACCCTCCTCCATCACTCAACATCCACACGGATGCCTCACTGGAGGGCTGGGGAGGTCACTCCCACCTGAAACAAGCTCAAGGGACCTGGTCTCCACTATTCAAGACGTTCCACATAAACATCTTGGAGGCCATGGCGGTCCTTCTTACTCTGAAGAAGCTATCCCCGCCACCCTCGATCCACATCCGTCTAACCCTAGACAACTCGGTGGTAGTTCGTTGTCTCAATCGCCAGGGCTCAAGATCGCCCCAGATAAATCAGGTGCTTCTCCCAATCTTCCGTCTGGCGGAGAAGAAGAAGTGGCACCTGTCTGCAGTTCACCTACAAGGATTCCGCAACGTGACAGCGGATGCTCTATCTCGGACAAACCCGATAGAGTCGGAATGGTCTCTAGACGCAAGATCATTCTCCTTCATCTCCAATCAAGTCCCAGAACTTCAGATAGATCTCTTTGCAACGAGCGACAACAATCAACTTCCTCTGTACGTAGCCCCGTACGAGGACCCCAAAGCAGAAGCGGTGGACGCCATGTCACTGGACTGGAACAGATGGTCGAAGATATACCTGTTCCCTCCCACCAACCTTCTGTTGAAAGTCCTCTCCAAACTGAGAACCCTCAAAGGGACAGCGGCCCTAGTGGCTCCCAAGTGGCCCCGGAGCAACTGGTACCCCCTGGTCCTGGAGCTGCAGCCCAAGCTGATCCCTCTCCCGGGCCCAGTTCTCTCTCAACAAGTACAGAAGTCGACTGTCTTCGCTTCATCATCGAAAATCAAGGACCTTCATCTCATGATTTTCTCTCCCTTGCCGCAAAGAAGAGGTTTGGGATCTCGAAGAAAAGTCTAGACTTCCTAGAGGAATACAAGACCGAATCCACGAGACGGCAATACGAATCATCCTGGAGGAAATGGGTCTCCTTTGTTAAAGCAAAAAATCCTAAAGAAATCACCATTGATTTCTGTATGTCCTTCTTCATTCACCTTCATGGACAAGGATTAGCAGCCAATACGATTTCAACTTGCAAATCGGCTTTGACTAGACCAATTCTATATGCTTTCCAAATTGATCTGTCCAACGACATCTTTAACAAACTGCCGAAAGCATGTGCTCGCCTACGCCCAGCACCCCCTCCGAAACCGATCTCCTGGTCACTAGACAAGGTGCTCCATTTCGCCTCCAACTTGGACAATGATTCATGCCCCCTCAAGGATCTGACTCAGAAAGTTATATTTTTATTTGCTCTCGCCTCGGGAGCTCGAGTCAGCGAAATAGTGGCATTATCAAGAGAAGAGGGACACATCCTGTTTGCTGATTCAGGAGAAGTGACCCTCTCCCCCGATCCGACGTTTCTCGCCAAAAATGAATTACCCACCAAAAGATGGGGCCCTTGGAGAATATGCCCCCTGAAGGAGGATGTCTCTCTATGTCCAGTAGAGAGTCTCAAGGTCTATCTTCGCAGAACTTCAAACTTTGGTGGAGGCCAACTCTTCAAAGGAGAAACATCGGGCAGCGACCTGTCACTGAAACAATTAAGAGCGAAAATCACCTACTTCATTCGCAGAGCGGATCCGAACAGTACACCCGCTGGTCATGATCCTAGAAAAGTGGCATCTTCTCTGAACTTCTTTCAGAGCATGGACTTCGAGAGCCTTAAGAACTTTACGGGCTGGAAGTCCTCGCGAGTTTTCTTTAAACATTATGCGAAACAAGTGCACGAAATCAAACATTTTGTGGTAGCCGCAGGTAGTGTTATGAAACCTGCACCTAACTCTGCGTAGAACAGTGAGTTACTTGGGACTCTAACTCTTCGGGTGCCTATGTTGACCCTCGAGTGATTCATAGTGATGTCTAAAAACACTTAGTGCTTTTATAACTGTTCTTATCCCAGGTGGAATGTCATAGTGTCACACAAGTGCCGCATGCCTTGAGCATGATGTGTTATTTAAAGACTTGCGTTCCTCGAGAACGAGTACCTACTAATCCTGAAATTCCCTTTCAGATTCAAGAGCAAGCCTTTATTTCTATGTACATTATTATTACTGTAAATGAACTTTACTTTTTGCTGTAAATTATTTATTTTCTGCATTGTGAAATAAAATTTCTATTTTATTACTTGTGCGTCTCTTTCAGCTCCTACTTACTATGAAATACATACTGTCATAGTTTTATTTATTCCTCCTTTCTTATGGTCATGAAGAATTTAAGATGTCTATTCTTAAATTATATTCACCTTGTCTCAGTAAGGTTCCTACACGAATACTTACTTCTGATAATCAGGAGATGAACCCTACACACAGTGCCCAACCACCACTGGCCTACTCAGAATGTTCCTATACAAATATCAAACATTCTGCTTCATCTCTAAGCTCTTAAAAGCTCTTCTGTCAAGATGAATAGCCCTTCAATACCACTTTGACGTCGGCATAGCCCATGGGAACTTCCTACCAATGGGGGGCAGGATACTTCGTTCCTATGGTTCTTACCTAAGATTACTTTGCTATTTTTGTCAATGCCTAGGCACTTAACTCTGGGGGAAAATCTACCACGATACATTGATTCTCTGGTACTCTTCCATCAGGACGCCATGGCTTGAGCCCAAAAAACGGATTTTGAGCGAAGCGAAAAATCTATTTTTGGGTGAGATAGCCATGGCGTCCTGATGGACCCTCCCTACTACTTCGTCAGTTTGTTCCCACCCTACACAATTGTATCATGGTGATGGGCAGCAACTGGCGCCAGGATAAAGACGCTCGTGACGTCATTAGAGCAATGGCGTCCGTTTGTTTACGTCTCGAGTATCAGTAGTAGCCACGAGTGAGATTAGCTGTGGAACGGCTCCCAGCTATTCTCAGCCCTTACACACCGAAGCGTTAACTCTGTTCGGGGTGGAGATAGCTATGTGGCACGACCAGACATGCGTGTCCCCTGTTGTATTACGATGTCTTAAAGGGAAACCTTTGAGATACTCGCTCCAGAAGTTAGAATTCTGTGATAACCTGTGGTTAAATTCTCTGGGAATATCTTAGTAGTCTTATACCCAAGGAAGCTACCAAACAGGAACCTTCCATCAGGACGCCATGGCTATCTCACCCAAAAATAGATTTTTCGCTTCGCTCAAAATCCGTTTACATTTTTTTTAACTGCCCTCTTTTTCTTTGTCAAGGCGGGTGTCTTGTTTACTTTTGACACGTTGTGAGTGACAAGCTTTAGTCAGGTTTGGGAAGCCAGAAGGACAGGTTCTCGTGATGCAGTCGAGAACGAGCAGCAGCAACAGTTTTGGAGTATCACCTAGTTGATGGTGATTGGTGATGGTCCTGATAAAGCAGGTGTGGGTGACTTGTCTTCAACCCAGTTCCCGGGGTCGAGATGGTTTTGAAGAGATATTCTTCGGTGGCAGCAAAATGGCTGTCGTATCCCGTAGTGTTCGATGGTCGTCCTCGAGGATTATGGATTGTGTTTGTGCATATATGATATGTTAGAAGAGCAGTGTAGAGCTCTTCAGTAATTATGGTTGTGTATCGTGCTGAGCAAGTATTAGCTCTTCTTATTTAGTGTGGAGCCAGTGTATGGGCTCGTATTTATTATTTTATTAATAATGAGAAGATTCTCTTATTAATTGGTCCTTGCTGCTGCTTACTGTGTTTTTTTTTTTAACGAATATTGCTTATTTTATTTAACATTTGTTTGAACGTTAAGTTTTCTGTTTTTGTTATTGTAATGTTATCTGAATTTATGCTATGATCTTTTAAGTCGCTGTGCTTTCCATTACCTGTACTCATTGTAATTATTGTATATAATTCATTTTTGTATAATTTTTGTAAAATAAACTAGGTTAAGGTACTTTAGTATTATCTTTTATACCCACCCCTTTGGTTGTTGGAGGCCATCGGTTCATTCCAGTCCCAATTCTTTTAGTATTTTAAAAGAACCTAATGAACCATTAAGGCGGTTCATAACAATATATATAAAAACACATACAGTATATGCAGGTCATATATACTTATATATTCACATTTATACATATACATATTATACACACGTCTAAGCTATACACATACATATTTATATATATATCCTATCCTAACACCACATCTATCAATTTGAGATCTGTCTAGCTTTACTCCTTCAAACTATCCTTTTATTTGTGTTGGCTCTAATTTACCAAACCCCAGACATGAATAAGCACATGCCTGAGGCCTTTGTCCAGAAGTGGACTAAAAATGGCTGTTATTTTTGTTGTTGTAAGCAGTAGCATTGGATGGTTAGGATGCAGGAGATGATGCATTATCAGGTTGGATGGCTAAAAAAAAAAGCGGGAGGGATAATCCCTGCCCAATCCAAAATTTTATCTTCTTCCCGGATGGAATTTTTAGTCAAAAACACTGATTCTAAGATATCACTTCCACGAAGTAAAAGAAAAAAAAACTCAGCCAGTTTTCCCTATTTCTGAAAAATTTTATCTTCCCAGATGAAGTTCTTTGCCATAACACTGATTCTAAGATATCACTTCCACGAAGAAAAAAAAAGAGAGAAAAAAAAGTCATTTATCCCTGTTTACAATTGTTACATTTTTTCTGGAGCCTTAAATTGCCAATTTTGAACCATTAAGAAACAAATATCCGCCATTAACGACCTATTGTCCCGTCTCTGAGAAGAGCCAAAGCTATATCTCCCATTCAGTGTCCATGGGCGCTCACCCTTGGTCAAGTGTTTGCATCCTCAGGTCAAGAGACCCGTACAGGAGGAACCTAGCATCCTAAACATAACGAGGCCCAGATGCGGAACAATAGTTTCCATTAACTCCGGCAGAGATAAAGAAATTAAGTGGACTCCTTTACGCAATGCGTTAATGCAACTATTGTGGGTGACGCAAGGCGGACTAAATGATGGATGGGGGGCAGAGATTGTTCGCTGGTCTTGGCTAACGACAAGTTCCCCCCACCCCTGACCCCCCAAAATCCTCTGCCCCACCCCTGACCCCCCAAAATCCTCTGCCCCACCCCTGACCCCCCAAAATCCTCTGCCCCACCCTCTGACCACCAAGTTCAGGGAAAAGGCAGGAAGTTGGTCATTCTGTTGAGAGAGAGAGAGAGAGAGAGAGAGAGAGAGAGAGAGAGAGAGAGAGAGAGAGAGAGAGAGAGAGTTTTATTTATTGAATAAAAAGATTGGTGGAATACATGTAAAAATTGTTAGAGAGAGAGAGAGAGAGAGAGAGAGAGAGAGAGAGAGAGAGAGAGAGAGAGAGAGAGAGAGAGTTCAATACTGTTCATTTGAACAATGAGAAAGAATCTTATAATTCGTATAGCTGAAAAAGGAATATAATTTAATATATGATGGAACTAAGCATCAACAGATTTTTGCGAAAATTTACTTTTTCGTTTGTTACATTTCTGTTACAACTCCTTTTTCTAATAATAACCTTTACGTTTTGCAGAAGCTCAAACACGTTCAAAACCATGTTTTACTTTGCTTGCATCCTAAAACCCTTTTGAAGCACACAAGCGATCACACACAAGCTCAACAATCAAGTTTGCATACAAAACAATGCATTTAAAAGGTTTAAAAGGCTGCTCATAAATGGCAGAGGCAAGGGACAGCGACAATGCCCTGGCTAATAGGACAATGCTAACTGAAAAACCATATATACATTTGATCAGCGCCCTAGCCCACTCTCCACCCAAGTTCGGACCAGAGAGGGCCAGCCAATGGCTGCAGGTGACTCAGCAGATAGACCTTGAAAGGGTATAACTACCTACACATCACGCACATGAAAATCACAAAAATATCCATTGACAATTACCCGAAGCAATTCGACTGCATGACCATCACCTAATGAATGATTCGGCAGGTACTTCAATAATATGGATGCCTGGTTTAGAAAAATTTTTGGCAGGCTCAGGCAAAAGGATTACATCGTTTCAAGGTATAGAAAAAAAATTAAACTATATCCGGTGCTTTTACTCTCAGTCCAGCACAAAGAACCAGTCCAACCACACACACACACACACACACACACACACACACACAAACAGGCGCATACACACACCATTAGCCCGCCATAAACAAGGCATTATCTACTGGAGTTCGTGTAAGCTCGTATGAAAAAATACCGTTGCCCGCTAAAATCTATAGCCAAAACTTGGAACAAACTACCGCTCCTACCAGCTGGCGGTAGGGGGAGCCACCACCGCTGTGACCAAATAAAGCTGGAATAACTTTGCGGTCCATTGAACTAATTAAATGCCGTTGCTGTCGGATTAATAAAGTCTAATTACCTTCAAACTAACCCCCAGTAGCCATTTGAAATGATACGTAACAACCCCCCCCCCAAGGGGTAAACACCCCCCCCCCCCCCGCCCCCGAGCGCCATACTGTGGTATGTATTGTAACACACTGAACTGCTGCCTACTAATGTCACTACAATAATTTATTAGTGGGATTTTACGACAATTAATTCGGTAATAGTACGGGAAAAGTTTTTCTTTTAATATACCCCGGGCGATAAATATTCAAAGTGAAATTATTATTATTATCAAGCCGTGGAAATTATGCTATAAACTGTTATATTACTACCATTGTTATTTTCATTGATATAGGTATAATTATAATCATTACTAATATTCAGTAAATAATAATAATAATAATAATAATAATAATAATAATAATAATAATAATAATAATAATAATAATTATAATAACTAAAATTATTATTATTATTATTATTATTATTATTATTATTATTATTATCAATACTATTTGGACAATTTGAAAATTAAAACATAAGATATGAAATGAAAATCAAACTTAAATTAACTATTACAGTTACAAAATAAAAATAATATTGATTCAAACTCAATAAGCAAAAATTACAATTAGAAAACTTGCAAAACCAATGAAATTCCAAAGAACTTTTCATTCGAATCTCTTAAACTGATTAATCGCGTTTATGAATGACGTCATACGCAATAAGCTTATTCGTGACGTCATACGCAATAGGATTATTCATGACGTGATACGCAATAAAACCTTCTCCTGAATGAAATGAACTTTGTTAACGTTCGTGGGAGGATGAAGAGGGCTAAAAATAGTTGCCAGAAATCCGGGGAAAAGGAAAGAGAGTAAATATCGTTCGTGGAAAGATGAAAATGGCCAAAAAGAGTTGTCTCGAACCCGGGGAAAAAAGGAAAAAGGGTAATTAACGTTCATGGGAGGATGGAAAAGGACAAAAATAGTTTCCCTAAATCCAGGAAAAAAGGGAAAAGAGTAAATATCGTTCGTGGGAGGATAAAAAGGACCGAAAAGAGTTGTCCGAAACCAGGGAAAAAAGGAGAAGAGAAATAACGTTCGTGGGAGGATGCAAAGGGCTAAAAATAGTTGCCCTTAATCCGGGAGAGAAAGGGAAGAGAGTAAATAAACTTGCGTGGGAGGATGAAAAGGGCCGAAAAGAGTTGTCCCAAACCAGGGAAAAAAAGGAAAAGGGTAAATAA
>NC_090760.1:19036711-19054211 GCF_036898095.1 Palaemon carinicauda
GAGAGAGAGAGAGAGAGAGAGAGAGAGAGACTGTTTGTGTGCTGTTTGTGAAAAGAGAAAGAAACTATCTAAACTTAAATAACACTAAAGAGAGAGAGAGAGAGAGAGAGAGAGAGAGAGAGAGAGAGAGAGAGAGAGAGATTGTTTGTGTGCTATGTTTGTGAAATTGAAAGAAACTAAGTAAACTTCAATAACACTAAAGAGAGAGAGAGAGAGAGAGAGAGAGAGAGAGAGAGAGAGAGAGAGAGAGATGAAATTAGCGATCAGACAGCCAGAGGACTATACTTTTAATTTAAGGATGTGTGTTCGTGCGTCGGTGCGTTTGAGCGAGTACGTGTTATTTGTAATGAACCAAATCCCGTACTGCGCTTCATAAATTAAATTGGAAGACTCGAAAACTAATCAGGGAACCGCACGGCTTTATTGTTTGGTTAAACCTCAGTATATCAGGGAAAAACTCTGAAGTTTCCGATATATTCCCTGAAATTTATTTCCTGAAATTTATTTCCGAAACGCCACTGAAATGCCATTTGAGAAAAATAACTTATTGCAAGGTTATGAAATGGCTTTGACTTTTTTGCTAATGAAATGCATTTAGCATTTTTATTAATACATTTACTAGTGTAAGCGACCCGTCAAAAACGACGGCTAGGTATTTTGATAGATATGTGCACACGCGCTCAGATTCAACTTTTCCCACCCGGCCCTTTTCCTAACTACAGTTCATTAGTTTGGGCAATTTGTAGGAGATTGTTGCTTGTTAGTGGATGTCACTCAGCTCGACAAAATATATATATATATATATATATATATATATATATATATATATATATATACATATATATATATATATATATATATATTTATATATATATATATATATATAAATATATACATATATATATACATATATATATATATATATATACATATATATATACATATATATATACATATATATATACATATATATATATAATTATATATATATATATATATATATACATATATATATATACATATATATATATATATATATATATATATATATATATATATATATATATATATATATATGCGTAAAAATCACAGGAAAACGTGATGCTTAGATGCAGAAGAACCACAGGGAAAATGAAAATAAGAAATATACGCTTAAGTCCTGACTAGTTACGTGATACTTCTTCTGAAGAAGTATCACGAAACTAGTCAGGACTTAAGCGTATATTTCGTATTTTCATTTTCCCTGTGGTTCTTCTGCATATATATATATATATATATATATATATATATATATATATATATATATATATATATATATATATATATATATATATATATCAATAAGTGTAAGAGGTGATGAGGATGATATATATAATTGCCAGACAATTAGTCTTTATCACAGAATAAATATTGTTGATATTATTAACTAAAACAGATTAGATTATTAGAAATTTGAAAAGTTCACAAAAAACGGGACAACAATCTTTTTTAACGACACCTAAAGTCGTCCTCACACGGGGTCGTTGTCCAACAACTTTCACCATCTTGCCGCTAAGAAATCTTAACAGTGAATTTTTCATTAGCACGACACCGTATCACCTGCTAACAACAACGGCTTAAATGAAATCGTCATTAGAAAAACAGTTCGAAATTAGATAAAAATAGTTTGAAAACCTGCGAGTTTGACATCGCTTGAACATGCAAATGAGGGACAGGTTTTCGTTCAAAAGAAATGTACGATTTGTTTGAAGGTTTGAAGGCCGCTCATGAATGACAGAGGCAAGTGACAGTAAGCACGCTTTGTTTGAAGGTTTGAAGGTCGATCATGAATGGCAGAGGCAAGGGACAGTAAGCACGCTTTGTTTGAAGGTTTGAAGGTCGATCATGAATGGCAGAGGCAAGGGACAGTAAGCACGCTTTGTTTGAAGGTTTGAAGGCCGATCATGAATGGCAGAGGCAAGGGACAGTAAGCACGCTTTGTTTGAAGGTTTGAAGGTCGATCATGAATGGCAGAGGCAAGGGACAGTAAGCACGCTTTGTTTGAAGGTTTGAAGGTTTGAAGGCCGATCATGAATGGCAGAGGCAAGGGACAGTAAGCACGCTTTGTTTGAAGGTTTGAAGGTCGATCATGAATGGCAGAGGCAAGGGACAGTAAGCACGCTTTGTTTCAAGGTTTGAAGGTTTGAAGGCCGATCATGAATGACAGAGGCAAGGGACAGTAAGCACGCTTTGTTTCAAGGTTTGAAGGCCGATCATGAATGGCAGAGGCAAGGGACAATAAGCACGCTTTGTTTGAAGGTTTGAAGGTTTGAAGGCCAATCATGAATGGCAGAGGCAAGGGACAGTAAGCACGCTTTGTTTGAAGGTTTGAAGGTTTGAAGGCCGATCATGAATGGCAGAGGCAAGGGACAGTAAGCAAGCTTTGTTTGAAGGTTTGAAGGCCGATCATGAATGGCAGAGGCAAGGGACAGTAAGCACGCTTTGTTTGAAGGTTTGAAGGCCGATCATGAATGGCAGAGGCAAGGGACAGTAAGCACGCTTTGTTTGAAGGTTTGAAGGTTTGAAGGCCGATCATGAATGGCAGAGGCAAGGGACAGTAAGCACGCTTTGTTTGAAGGTTTGAAGGCCGATCATGAATGGCAGAGGCAAGGGACAGTAAGCACGCTTTGTTTGAAGGTTTGAAGGTTTGAAGGCCGATCATGAATGGCAGAGGCAAGGGACAGTAAGCACGCTTTGTTTGAAGGTTTGAAGGCCGATCATGAATGGCAGAGGCAAGGGACAGTAAGCACGCTTTGTTTGAAGGTTTGAAGGTTTGAAGGCCGATCATGAATGGCAGAGGCAAGGGACAGTAAGCACGCTTTGTTTGAAGGTTTGAAGGCCGATCATGAATGGCAGAGGCAAGGGACAGTAAGCACGCTTTGTTTGAAGGTTTGAAGGCCGATCATGAATGACAGAGGCAAGAGACAGTAAGCATGATTTGCTTGAAGGTTTGAAGGCCGATCATGAATGGCAGAGGCAAGAGACAGTAAGCATGATTTGCTTGAAGGTTTGAAGGCCGATCTTGAATGGCAGAGGCAAGGGACAGTAAGCAAGCTTTGTTTGAAGGTTTGAAGGCCGATCATGAATGGCAGAGGCAAGGGACAGTAAGCACGCTTTGTTTGAAGGTTTGAAGGTTTGAAGGCCGATCATGAATGGCAGAGGCAAGGGACAGTAAGCACGCTTTGTTTGAAGGTTTGAAGGCCGATCATGAATGGCAGAGGCAAGGGACAGTAAGCAAGCTTTGTTTCAAGGTTTGAAGGCCGATCATGAATGGCAGAGGCAAGGGACAGTAAGCACGCTTTGTTTGAAGGTTTGAAGGCCGATCATGAATGGCAGAGGCAAGGGACAGTAAGCACGCTTTGTTTGAAGGTTTGAAGGCCGATCATGAATGGCAGAGGCAAGGGACAGTAAGCACGTTTTGTTTCAAGGTTTGAAGGCCGATCATGAATGGCAGAGGCAAGGGACAGTAAGCAAGCTTTGTTTCAAGGTTTGAAGGCCGATCATGAATGGCAGAGGCAAGGGACAGTAAGCAAGCTTTGTTTCAAGGTTTGAAGGCCGATCATGAATGGCAGAGGCAAGGGACAGTAAGCACGCTTTGTTTGAAGGTTTGAAGGCCGATCATGAATGGCAGAGGCAAGGGACAGTAAGCACGCTTTGTTTGAAGGTTTGAAGGTTTGAAGGCCGATCATGAATGGCAGAGGCAAGGGACAGTAAGCAAGCTTTGTTTCAAGGTTTGAAGGCCGATCATGAATGGCAGAGGCAAGGGACAGTAAGCACGCTTTGTTTGAAGGTTTGAAGGTTTGAAGGCCGATCATGAATGGCAGAGGCAAGGGACAGTAAGCAAGCTTTGTTTCAAGGTTTGAAGGCCGATCATGAATGGCAGAGGCAAGGGACAGTAAGCACGCTTTGTTTGAAGGTTTGAAGGCCGATCATGAATGGCAGAGGCAAGGGACAGTAAGCACGCTTTGTTTGAAGGTTTGAAGGTTTGAAGGCCGATCATGAATGGCAGAGGCAAGGGACAGTAAGCAAGCTTTGTTTCAAGGTTTGAAGGCCGATCATGAATGGCAGAGGCAAGGGACAGTAAGCACGCTTTGTTTGAAGGTTTGAAGGCCGATCATGAATGGCAGAGGCAAGGGACAGTAAGCACGCTTTGTTTGAAGGTTTGAAGGCCGATCATGAATGGCAGAGGCAAGGGACAGTAAGCACGCTTTGTTTGAAGGTTTGAAGGTTTGAAGGCCGATCATGAATGGCAGAGGCAAGGGACAGTAAGCACGCTTTGTTTGAAGGTTTGAAGGTTTGAAGGCCGATCATGAATGGCAGAGGCAAGGGACAGTAAGCACGCTTTGTTTGAAGGTTTGAAGGTTTGAAGGCCGATCATGAATGGCAGAGGCAAGGGACAGTAAGCACGCTTTGTTTGAAGGTTTGAAGGTTTGAAGGCCGATCATGAATGGCAGAGGCAAGGGACAGTAAGCACGCTTTGTTTCAAGGTTTGAAGGTTTGAAGGCCGATCATGAATGGCAGAGGCAAGGGACAGTAAGCAAGCTTTGTTTCAAGGTTTGAAGGCCGATCATGAATGGCAGAGGCAAGGGACAGTAAGCACGCTTTGTTTGAAGGTTTGAAGGCCGATCATGAATGGCAGAGGCAAGGGACAGTAAGCACGCTTTGTTTGAAGGTTTGAAGGCCGATCATGAATGGCAGAGGCAAGGGACAGTAAGCACGCTTTGTTTGAAGGTTTGAAGGTTTGAAGGCCGATCATGAATGGCAGAGGCAAGGGACAGTAAGCAAGCTTTGTTTCAAGGTTTGAAGGCCGATCATGAATGGCAGAGGCAAGGGACAGTAAGCAAGCTTTGTTTCAAGGTTTGAAGGCCGATCATGAATGGCAGAGGCAAGGGACAGTAAGCACGCTTTGTTTGAAGGTTTGAAGGCCGATCATGAATGGCAGAGGCAAGGGACAGTAAGCACGCTTTGTTTGAAGGTTTGAAGGTTTGAAGGCCGATCATGAATGGCAGAGGCAAGGGACAGTAAGCACGCTTTGTTTGAAGGTTTGAAGGTTTGAAGGCCGATCATGAATGGCAGAGGCAAGGGACAGTAAGCACGCTTTGTTTGAAGGTTTGAAGGTTTGAAGGCCGATCATGAATGGCAGAGGCAAGGGACAGTAAGCAAGCTTTGTTTCAAGGTTTGAAGGCCGATCATGAATGGCAGAGGCAAGGGACAGTAAGCACGCTTTGTTTGAAGGTTTGAAGGCCGATCATGAATGGCAGAGGCAAGGGACAGTAAGCACGCTTTGTTTGAAGGTTTGAAGGCCGATCATGAATGGCAGAGGCAAGGGACAGTAAGCACGCTTTGTTTGAAGGTTTGAAGGTTTGAAGGCCGATCATGAATGGCAGAGGCAAGGGACAGTAAGCAAGCTTTGTTTCAAGGTTTGAAGGCCGATCATGAATGGCAGAGGCAAGGGACAGTAAGCAAGCTTTGTTTCAAGGTTTGAAGGCCGATCATGAATGGCAGAGGCAAGGGACAGTAAGCACGCTTTGTTTGAAGGTTTGAAGGCCGATCATGAATGGCAGAGGCAAGGGACAGTAAGCACGCTTTGTTTGAAGGTTTGAAGGCCGATCATGAATGGCAGAGGCAAGGGACAGTAAGCACGCTTTATTTGAAGGTTTGAAGGTTTGAAGGCCGATCATGAATGGCAGAGGCAAGGGACAGTAAGCACGCTTTGTTTGAAGGTTTGAAGGTTTGAAGGCCGATCATGAATGGCAGAGGCAAGGGACAGTAAGCAAGCTTTGTTTCAAGGTTTGAAGGCCGATCATGAATGGCAGAGGCAAGGGACAGTAAGCAAGCTTTGTTTCAAGGTTTGAAGGCCGATCATGAATGGCAGAGGCAAGGGACAGTAAGCACGCTTTGTTTCAAGGTTTGAAGGCCGATCATGAATGGCAGAGGCAAGGGACAGTAAGCACGCTTTGTTTGAAGGTTTGAAGGTTTGAAGGCCGATCATGAATGGCAGAGGCAAGGGACAGTAAGCAAGCTTTGTTTCAAGGTTTGAAGGCCGATCATGAATGGCAGAGGCAAGGGACAGTAAGCACGCTTTGTTTGAAGGTTTGAAGGCCGATCATGAATGGCAGAGGCAAGGGACAGTAAGCACGCTTTGTTTCAAGGTTTGAAGGCCGATCATGAATGGCAGAGGCAAGGGACAGTAAGCACGCTTTGTTTGAAGGTTTGAAGGTTTGAAGGCCGATCATGAATGGCAGAGGCAAGGGACAGTAAGCAAGCTTTGTTTCAAGGTTTGAAGGCCGATCATGAATGGCAGAGGCAAGGGACAGTAAGCAAGCTTTGTTTCAAGGTTTGAAGGCCGATCATGAATGGCAGAGGCAAGGGACAGTAAGCACGCTTTGTTTGAAGGTTTGAAGGCCGATCATGAATGGCAGAGGCAAGGGACAGTAAGCAAGCTTTGTTTCAAGGTTTGAAGGCCGATCATGAATGGCAGAGGCAAGGGACAGTAAGCACGCTTTGTTTCAAGGTTTGAAGGCCGATCATGAATGGCAGAGGCAAGGGACAGTAAGCAAGCTTTGTTTCAAGGTTTGAAGGCCGATCATGAATGGCAGAGGCAAGGGACAGTAAGCACGCTTTGTTTGAAGGTTTGAAGGCCGATCATGAATGGCAGAGGCAAGGGACACTAAGCAAGCTTTGTTTCAAGGTTTGAAGGCCGATCATGAATGGCAGAGGCAAGGGACAGTAAGCACGCTTTGTTTGAAGGTTTGAAGGTTTGAAGGCCGATCATGAATGGCAGAGGCAAGGGACAGTAAGCACGCTTTGTTTGAAGGTTTGAAGGCCGATCATGAATGACAGAGGCAAGGGACAGTAAGCACGCTTTGTTTGAAGGTTTGAAGGTTTGAAGGCCGATCATGAATGGCAGAGGCAAGGGACAGTAAGCACGCTTTGTTTGAAGGTTTGAAGGTTTGAAGGCCGATCATGAATGGCAGAGGCAAGGGACAGTAAGCACGCTTTGTTTGAAGGTTTGAAGGTTTGAAGGCCGATCATGAATGGCAGAGGCAAGGGACAGTAAGCAAGCTTTGTTTCAAGGTTTGAAGGCCGATCATGAATGGCAGAGGCAAGGGACAGTAAGCACGCTTTGTTTGAAGGTTTGAAGGCCGATCATGAATGGCAGAGGCAAGGGACAGTAAGCACGCTTTGTTTGAAGGTTTGAAGGTTTGAAGGCCGATCATGAATGGCAGAGGCAAGGGACAGTAAGCAAGCTTTGTTTCAAGGTTTGAAGGCCGATCATGAATGGCAGAAGCCAGGGACAGTAAGCACGCTTTGTTTGAAGGTTTGAAGGTTTGAAGGCCGATCATGAATGGCAGAGGCAAGGGACAGTAAGCACGCTTTGTTTGAAGGTTTGAAGGTTTGAAGGCCGATCATGAATGGCAGAGGCAAGGGACAGTAAGCACGCTTTGTTTGAAGGTTTGAAGGTTTGAAGGCCGATCATGAATGGCAGAGGCAAGGGACAGTAAGCAAGCTTTGTTTCAAGGTTTGAAGGCCGATCATGAATGGCAGAGGCAAGGGACAGTAAGCAAGCTTTGTTTCAAGGTTTGAAGGCCGATCATGAATGGCAGAGGCAAGGGACAGTAAGCACGCTTTGTTTCAAGGTTTGAAGGCCGATCATGAATGGCAGAGGCAAGGGACAGTAAGCAAGCTTTGTTTCAAGGTTTGAAGGCCGATCATGAATGGCAGAGGCAAGGGACAGTAAGCAAGCTTTGTTTCAAGGTTTGAAGGCCGATCATGAATGGCAGAGGCAAGGGACAGTAAGCAAGCTTTGTTTGAAGGTTTGAAGGTTTGAAGGCCGA
This sequence comes from Palaemon carinicauda, assembly GCF_036898095.1. Lineage (NCBI taxonomy): Eukaryota > Metazoa > Arthropoda > Malacostraca > Decapoda > Palaemonidae > Palaemon > Palaemon carinicauda. Next base: position 19,044,589 of record NC_090760.1, read on the forward strand.
TCATGAATGGCAGAGGCAAGGGACAGTAAGCACGCTTTGTTTGAAGGTTTGAAGGCCGATCATGAATGACAGAGGCAAGGGACAGTAAGCACGCTTTGTTTCAAGGTTTGAAGGCCGATCATGAATGGCAGAGGCAAGGGACAATAAGCACGCTTTGTTTGAAGGTTTGAAGGTTTGAAGGCCGATCAATCATGAATGGCAGAGGCAAGGGACAGTAAGCACGCTTTGTTTGAAGGTTTGAAGGTTTGAAGGCCGATCATGAATGGCAGAGGCAAGGGACAGTAAGCACGCTTTGTTTGAAGGTTTGAAGGCCGATCATGAATGGCAGAGGCAAGGGACAGTAAGCACGCTTTGTTTGAAGGTTTGAAGGCCGATCATGAATGGCAGAGGCAAGGGACAGTAAGCAAGCTTTGTTTGAAGGTTTGAAGGCCGATCATGAATGGCAGAGGCAAGGGACAGTAAGCACGCTTTGTTTGAAGGTTTGAAGGTTTGAAGGCCGATCATGAATGGCAGAGGCAAGGGACAGTAAGCAAGCTTTGTTTCAAGGTTTGAAGGCCGATCATGAATGGCAGAGGCAAGGGACAGTAAGCAAGCTTTGTTTCAAGGTTTGAAGGCCGATCATGAATGGCAGAGGCAAGGGACAGTAAGCACGCTTTGTTTGAAGGTTTGAAGGCCGATCATGAATGGCAGAGGCAAGGGACAGTAAGCACGCTTTGTTTCAAGGTTTGAAGGCCGATCATGAATGGCAGAGGCAAGGGACAGTAAGCACGCTTTGTTTGAAGGTTTGAAGGTTTGAAGGCCGATCATGAATGGCAGAGGCAAGGGACAGTAAGCAAGCTTTGTTTGAAGGTTTGAAGGTTTGAAGGCCGATCATGAATGGCAGAGGCAAGGGACAGTAAGCAAGCTTTGTTTCAAGGTTTGAAGGCCGATCATGAATGGCAGAGGCAAGGGACAGTAAGCACGCTTTGTTTGAAGGTTTGAAGGCCGATCATGAATGGCAGAGGCAAGGGACAGTAAGCACGCTTTGTTTGAAGGTTTGAAGGCCGATCATGAATGGCAGAGGCAAGGGACAGTAAGCACGCTTTGTTTGAAGGTTTGAAGGTTTGAAGGCCGATCATGAATGGCAGAGGCAAGGGACAGTAAGCAAGCTTTGTTTGAAGGTTTGAAGGTTTGAAGGCCGATCATGAATGGCAGAGGCAAGGGACAGTAAGCACGCTTTGTTTCAAGGTTTGAAGGCCGATCATGAATGGCAGAGGCAAGGGACAGTAAGCACGCTTTGTTTGAAGGTTTGAAGGTTTGAAGGCCGATCATGAATGGCAGAGGCAAGAGACAGTAAGCACGCTTTGTTTGAAGGTTTGAAGGTTTGAAGGCCGATCATGAATGGCAGAGGCAAGGGACAGTAAGCAAGCTTTGTTTCAAGGTTTGAAGGCCGATCATGAATGGCAGAGGCAAGGGACAGTAAGCAAGCTTTGTTTCAAGGTTTGAAGGCCGATCATGAATGGTAGAGGCAAGGGACAGTAAGCACGCTTTGTTTGAAGGTTTGAAGGCCGATCTTGAATGGCAGAGGCAAGGGACAGTAAGCAAGCTTTGTTTGAAGGTTTGAAGGCCGATCATGAATGGCAGAGGCAAGGGACAGTAAGCACGCTTTGTTTGAAGGTTTGAAGGTTTGAAGGCCGATCATGAATGGCAGAGGCAAGGGACAGTAAGCAAGCTTTGTTTCAAGGTTTGAAGGCCGATCATGAATGGCAGAGGCAAGGGACAGTAAGCAAGCTTTGTTTCAAGGTTTGAAGGCCGATCATGAATGGCAGAGGCAAGGGACAGTAAGCACGCTTTGTTTGAAGGTTTGAAGGCCGATCATGAATGGCAGAGGCAAGGGACAGTAAGCAAGCTTTGTTTCAAGGTTTGAAGGCCGATCATGAATGGCAGAGGCAAGGGACAGTAAGCACGCTTTGTTTGAAGGTTTGAAGGTTTGAAGGCCGATCATGAATGGCAGAGGCAAGGGACAGTAAGCACGCTTTGTTTGAAGGTTTGAAGGCCGATCATGAATGACAGAGGCAAGGGACAGTAAGCACGCTTTGTTTCAAGGTTTGAAGGCCGATCATGAATGGCAGAGGCAAGGGACAATAAGCACGCTTTGTTTGAAGGTTTGAAGGTTTGAAGGCCGATCAATCATGAATGGCAGAGGCAAGGGACAGTAAGCACGCTTTGTTTGAAGGTTTGAAGGTTTGAAGGCCGATCATGAATGGCAGAGGCAAGGGACAGTAAGCACGCTTTGTTTGAAGGTTTGAAGGCCGATCATGAATGGCAGAGGCAAGGGACAGTAAGCACGCTTTGTTTGAAGGTTTGAAGGCCGATCATGAATGGCAGAGGCAAGGGACAGTAAGCACGCTTTGTTTGAAGGTTTGAAGGTTTGAAGGCCGATCATGAATGGCAGAGGCAAGGGACAGTAAGCACGCTTTGTTTCAAGGTTTGAAGGTTTGAAGGCCGATCATGAATGGCAGAGGCAAGGGACAGTAAGCAAGCTTTGTTTCAAGGTTTGAAGGCCGATCATGAATGGCAGAGGCAAGGGACAGTAAGCACGCTTTGTTTCAAGGTTTGAAGGCCGATCATGAATGGCAGAGGCAAGGGACAGTAAGCACGCTTTGTTTGAAGGTTTGAAGGTTTGAAGGCCGATCATGAATGGCAGAGGCAAGGGACAGTAAGCAAGCTTTGTTTGAAGGTTTGAAGGTTTGAAGGCCGATCTTGAATGGCAGAGGCAAGGGACAGTAAGCACGCTTTGTTTGAAGGTTTGAAGGTTTGAAGGCCGATCATGAATGGCAGAGGCAAGGGACAGTAAGCACGCTTTGTTTGAAGGTTTGAAGGCCGATCATGAATGACAGAGGCAAGAGACAGTAAGCATGATTTGCTTGAAGGTTTGAAGGCCGATCTTGAATGGCAGAGGCAAGGGACAGTAAGCACGCTTTGTTTGAAGGTTTGAAGGTTTGAAGGCCGATCATGAATGGCAGAGGCAAGGGACAGTAAGCACGCTTTGTTTGAAGGTTTGAAGGTTTGAAGGCCGATCATGAATGGCAGAGGCAAGGGACAGTAAGCACGCTTTGTTTCAAGGTTTGAAGGTTTGAAGGCCGATCATGAATGGCAGAGGCAAGGGACAGTAAGCAAGCTTTGTTTCAAGGTTTGAAGGCCGATCATGAATGGCAGAGGCAAGGGACAGTAAGCACGCTTTGTTTGAAGGTTTGAAGGTTTGAAGGCCGATCATGAATGGCAGAGGCAAGGGACAGTAAGCACGCTTTGTTTGAAGGTTTGAAGGCCGATCATGAATGGCAGAGGCAAGGGACAGTAAGCACGCTTTGTTTGAAGGTTTGAAGGCCGATCATGAATGACAGAGGCAAGAGACAGTAAGCATGATTTGCTTGAAGGTTTGAAGGCCGATCATGAATGGCAGAGGCAAGAGACAGTAAGCATGATTTGCTTGAAGGTTTGAAGGCCGATCATGAATGGCAGAGGCAAGAGACAGTAAGCATGATTTGCTTGAAGGTTTGAAGGCCGATCATGAATGGCAGAGGCAAGGGACAGTAAGCACGCTTTGTTTGAAGGTTTGAAGGTTTGAAGGCCGATCATGAATGGCAGAGGCAAGGGACAGTAAGCACGCTTTGTTTGAAGGTTTGAAGGCCGATCATGAATGACAGAGGCAAGGGACAGTAAGCACGCTTTGTTTGAAGGTTTGAAGGCCGATCATGAATGACAGAGGCAAGGGACAGTAAGCACGCTTTGTTTGAAGGTTTGAAGGCCGATCATGAATGACAGAGGCAAGGGACAGTAAGCACGCTTTGTTTGAAGGTTTGAAGGCCGATCATGAATGACAGAGGCAAGGGACAGTAAGCACGCTTTGTTTGAAGGTTTGAAGGCCGATCATGAATGGCAGAGGCAAGGGACAGTAAGCACACTTTGTTTGAAGATTTGAAGGCCGATCATGAATGGCAGAGGCAAGAGACAGTAAGCATGATTTGCTTGAAGGTTTGAAGGCCGATCATGAATGGCAGAGGCAAGAGACAGTAAGCATGATTTGCTTGAAGGTTTGAAGGCCGATCATGAATGGCAGAGGCAACAGTAACATTGCCCAGCACAGTGACCATGTAAACATATGATTAGCGCCAAAGCTTGTTCTCCACCCATGCTTGGACCATTGAGGGCCAGGCAATGGTTGCTGATGACTGAGCAGGTAGGCATTAAGGCTCCCCCAACCATCCCCATCCCTAGCTCACAAGGATGGCGAGTTTGCAGACACTACAAGAAACTAACGAGCTTGAGCGGGGCTCAAATTGTCGGCTGGTAAGTTTTCAATAGGCTACCACGTTCCTTGATTAACTTGTTTTTCAGTGATGACTTAGAGCAATATATCACTTTCAGCAAAAAGAATAAAAGAGAGATAAAATAAAATGAAGGATGGGATAAATGAAAAAGAAATCGACGTTTGTGACCTGATTAGAATGATGAGGAAGGAAACAGTGATTATCAGCCGTGGTTAGAGTTAACTTATAAAAAATTCTGATGAGGAGTTGGTTAAAACAAGATAAAACCAATGAGGAGAAAACGCCTCGTGGGAATAGGATGGTGAGAAAAAGAAATAAAGACGTTATTATGCAATAAACGTGACATGAATCCATAACAAAATGACGAGGATAAATTATTGGTAAAAAGCCCTGATGTGAGTAAAGAAAATTTCATTACAGAATTATGAGGAAAAACCTCGTGTTTCAGAATTAAAAAGGAAGTAAGTATGTTTGGTCCTGCTTACTATAAATTACTTATCCATAAGTTTGACATAAGTCTCTTTTCATAGTTTATATATGAAAGATCTGTTTTAACGTTGTCACTGTTCTTAAAATATTCTATTTTAATTGTTCATTACTTCTGTTATAGTCCATTTATTTCATTATTTCCTTTCCTCACTGGGCTATGTTTTCATATTGGAGCCCTTGGACTTAGAGCATACAGCTTTTCCAACTAGGGCCGTAGCTTAGCATGGAAGAATAATAATAATAATAATAATAATAATAATAATAATAATAATAATAATAATAATAATAACAAGTCAAACTCCAGAAAAATAAATGGAATCAAATTGGTAGATATATTGGAAATATTGCAAAACATTCTAGGAATAATTGGATCACGTATATCAACGCCAGTAGGAGTAATGGTACAGCACTGACATCAAGTCGGAATCCGACGAGGAGAGTAGTGGAAAAGATATCAGTAGCAAAAAAAAAAAAAAAAAAAAAAAAAAAAAAAAAAAAAAAAAAAAAAAAAAAAAAAACACCAGTGACCAAGAAACTGCTAAAAAGCTTTTAGGAAGACAGATATCGAGTAAAATGCCATCTTGAACTGGAATGACATTAATAGCAGTAGTAGCGGTAGGAACAATATTACTAACATCAACAGCCGTGACATTTTCAGTAGTAATGACATCAATAGCGATGGTGGTAACGGCAAGCATTAAAAAGCAGACATCTCAAATACGCTGGTAAGAACAGGAACATTGTAAGTCGGCCAATAAAGCAACAATGTCAGTAGTAAAAGCAATAGCAGTAGCAAACAGCAGAAATGTCAGCTGTAACAACAACCGCACTAGCAACAGCATCAATATCAGCAGTAACAGCAATAGCAATAGCAACAACACAACTGCGATAACAATTGGTAGAAACAGCTACGTGAGGAAGATTGTAAGTTAGCCAGTAAAGCAACTATACCAAGTAACCGTGGAAGTAAAGCAACAATGCCAGTAGTAACAGCAACAGCAGCAATACTAGCAGTAACAGAAAACGTAGGAATATCAGCAGTAATGTCAGCAGTAGCAGCAACAGCAGCAATGTCAGCAGTAACAGCAACAGCAGAAATGTCAGTAGTAACAGCAACCGCAGCAATGTCAGCAGTAACAGTACCAACAGCAATGTCAGCAGTAACAGCAACAACCGCAGTAGAAACAGCAGCAATGTTACCAGAAACAGCAATAGCAGCAATTTCAGCAGTAAGAGCACCATCAGCAATGTTAAAGGTAACAGCAACAACATCAAAAGAAGTAGCAACAATAGCAATGTCAGCAGTAACACCAATGTCAGCAGTAACGGCAACAGCAGCAATGTCAGCAGTAACAACAGCAGCAGCAGCAATGCCAGCAGTACCAGCAGAAATAAAAGCAACAGCATTAGCAATAGCAGCAATGTCAGCAGTAACAGCTACAGCCGTAGCAACTACAGCAATGTCAGCAGTAACAGCAACAACAGCAATGTCAATAGTAACAGCAATAGCAACATTAGCAATGTCAGCAATAACAGCAACGGTAATAGCACCAGGAGCAACGCAACCAAGATAGCCTTCGGCAAGAGCACCGCCGGGAAGTCGCACCGACACCAGGAGCAACGTCAGGGCCCCCGAAGTTATGGTTATGGGGTTTGTTAGGGCCACTTTAATCCCGGGGGAGGTAGGCCGGTGGCCCCCTAGCCTGAGAGAGGGGGTTGGAGGAAAGGGAGGAGGAGGGGGGAAGAGGAGGAGGAGGGGAGGAAGCTGTATTTAATTGAATGGTAATTGTTTCCAGACTCTGCTGGAAAAGTGATTTGTTTGTCGCACCTTCATGCTGGAACCTTTCGTCTCCGTTTGATGGAGATGGAGAGAGGAAGGGAGGAGGGAGAAGGAGGGAGGAGGGAGAAGGAGGGAGAGGAAGGGAGGAGGGAGAGGAAGGGAGGAGGGAGAGGAAGGGAGGAGGGAGAAGGAGGGAGAGTGAGGGAGGAGGGAGAGGGAGGGAGGAGGGAGAGGGAGGGAGGGAGGAGGGAGGGAGGGAGGAGGGAGAGGGAGGGAGGAGGAGGTAGGATTGCTCCTTTGAATGGAGACGGAAAGAGAAGGAGGGAGAGTGAGGAAGAAGGACAGAAACGTTATTTTTGATGGAAATGAAACAATAAGACGAAAGACAGGGGCGAACAGGAAGCGAATGGGAGGGGAACAGAATCTGGAATAGGATCAAGAGAGAGAGAGAGAGAGAGAGAGAGAGAGAGAGAGAGAGAGAGAGAGAGAGAGAGAGAGAGAGAGAATAAAATGATAAATAACAAGAAGAGTGAGGAATGAGAAAAGAGAAGAGTGAGAGAAGGGGGTATTCTGGGGGTGATGTCTGGACCCGCCAGTAAAGATGTGAGAGAAAACAGGGACATATTTACCTACTTGTGTCGAGACTTTTTGGTGCTATATGAGGCATAACAACTCGATTTACATATTCGCATACATATATTTACTAGATGATATGAATAATATAAGTATTGTGAATCATATTTACATCGAAAATTAATTAAAAAGATTTATTTTCCCCGTTGGAGCCCTTGGGCTTACAGCAACCTGCTTTTTCAACTAGGGTTGTAACTTAGCTAATAATAATAATAATAATAATAATAATAACAATAATAATAATAATAATAATAATAATAATACATAGAGCATGGAATTGAGTTTAGTTATAAAAGTCTTCTGTTTAGAGTCAAAACTTGGTGTAAAAACTATATTATATATATATATATATATATATATATATATATATATATATATATATATATATATATATATATAATATACATATATATATATATATAATATACATATATATATACATATATATATATATATATATATATATATATATATATATATACATGCATATTTGTGTATACAGTATATACATACTTATATATGTATATATAAATATATATACACTTTCATATATATATATATATATATATATATATATATATACATATACATACATACATACATATATATATATATTATATATATATATATATACATATATATATACATATATATATATATATATATATATATATATATATATCTTAAATACTATTAACAATATAGGCTAAGTCGCACAATACTCATTTCGACCGTCCACGAACCACGGCACGTTTCTCATCCAATCTCAAAAGACGATCGTCAAGCGCAAGTCGTCATATTCCAAGGGATCGCTTGCACGGACCGACGCCGTGTCGGTACGAAATATCCGTGTCGGTACGGAGCGGACGTACCCCATAATCTGCGGTAACCCGTTCATTGGAATTCCGTCCGTCGCGCGGATCCCATAAGAATTCATTCTTGATTCAATTCTTCTTTTCGTTTAGATATGAAAAGAGAGAGAGAGAGAGAGAGAGAGAGAGAGAGAGAGAGAGAGAGAGAGAGATTCCCGTTCCTTCGACAAGGAATAATTTTCGATTTATTCATTAAAACTCGCGGTTTTTTCATATAATGTAAACATACAAACACACACACACACACACACACACACACACATATATATATATATATATATATATATATATATATACACATATATATGTATATACATACAGTATATATATATATATATATATATATATATATATATATATATATATATATATATATATATATATGTATATTATATATATATATATATATATATATATATGTATATTATATATATATATATATATATATATATATTTATATTTATATATATATACATATATTACATATATATATACATATATATATATATATATAATATACATATATATATATATATTACATCAACAGCAAATGCAGCCGTTCCTACTCCACAGCAGGACAAAGGCCCCCGACATGTCCATATTCATGTATGGGATTGGCCAGTTCACATCAACACGCTAGCCACCGAGGATTAGTGATGGTGGGAGACTTTTGTCTGATCATTCACAGCAAACCAACCTAGTATGGGTGTCCCTGACTAGTACAGCTCTGCTGATCATGGCGATACACAAACTCTTTTCATGTGTATATACAGTATATATCAAAATACCTTTCCGGTTCTCAGCATGTCTTTAGGGCTAAAGATCTTAGGGATTTCAAGGGATAGTGTCCATGCAACAGCCCTTGCCAAAGGAAGGTGAAACTGGGTCATCTGGCGTAGTAGAAGAAAGTTCTAGCGACACATACATACATACATACATACATACATCTCCCATATTATCATTATTATTACTATTATTATTATTATTATTATTATTATTAATATTATTATTATTATTATTATTATTTTTATTATCATCATCAGTATTATTATTATTATTATTATTATTATTATTATTATTACTAACTAATTTACAACCCTATTTGGAAAAGCAAGATGCTGTAAGCCCAAGGGCTCCAACAGGGAAAAATAGCCCAGTAAGGAAAGGAAATAAGGAAATAGATAAACGATATAAGAAGTAATGAACAATTAAAAAAAAAAAGCAACAAAATGAAAATAAAAATTTCAAATATAAACTATAACAAGACTTATGTCCGCCTGTACAACATAAAAATATTTGCTGCGAATTTGAACTTTTGAAGTTTTACAGATTCAACTACCGATTAGGAAGATCATTCCCTATATAATAAAGAGCAAATGCCTTGATATATATATATATATATATATATATATATATATATATATATATATATATATATATATATATATATATATATATATATATAAATATTCGGTCACGGTCAGTTCTCCCCGTTTCTCAGGTAGATGGGGGGAAATTAGTCATACCCTGGTGAGAGGC
>NC_090760.1:19064211-19069211 GCF_036898095.1 Palaemon carinicauda
ATTAGCAAAATTCCACATAATTCAAAAGCCCATGTGTGTATATAAAGGTGTCTAGCGATTAAAGTATTCTGGTTTCATTTCCAGTTTCACCAGGATAGATGCTCACCAGAACATCAGCCGGGCGAGCCCAACCCCCCCCCCCCCCCCAACCCCACCCACCCAACCCCTGTATCGCTCAACCACAGCAGCTGCCTCTCCAGTAACCAGCTTAAAATCCCGGTCCCGGACTGGGATCGATCTGCAGCCCTCCGAAAGCTAGGCAAACACATCACCACTGTACTAGCCAGGAGGCTAAAAAAGATTCCTTTATATTAAATGTATTGAAGGTGATAGAGCGATGATGAATAAATATCGCGTTAGAAAAATATTAAAGGTCTTGGATACACCAATGAATAAAGATTTAATAAATTTATATTTAAACCGCTATTATGAAGATTACCTCAAACACTATTTCAACTAAGAAATATTTCAAATACTGTCAAAATACCTTGAATCAGACGACCTCTTTGATATCATTAATCTGTAAGCAACAATCGTACTTCAATTCTTTTCTTCTTGAAAGCAACGCAAAATGAAAATAGCAAAATTAGGAGGATAAAAATAAACGTTGGCAACTGTCCCATTCCATCTATGACGTTTTCTCTCGGAGAATCACTTGTTGAAATTTACCTGTTGGACAATCGGCTTTTCTCGATACGCTGAAACTAATCTGACGTTCATTTGTTTTCCGTTACGTCGAGAGATCTTGTTATATTGATTTGTCGTTGGAGATGTTTATTTGTTTCTGGGCATTTTTTTTTTTTTTTTTTTTACATTGTGTAATGTAATATTCTTATAATGACATGAAACTGAGGAGGTTGGTCTTTGCATATAATAATAATAATAATAATAATAATAATAAATAATAATAATCAAGTATAATAATAATAATAATCAAGTACAATTAAATTACATATAATGATAATAGTAACAGCAATAATAATAGTAATAATTATAAATCCATTAGTAATAATAATGATAATAATAATAATAATAATGATAAAAAAATTTCAAAGTTTCATTTCTATATTTTGATAAAATTTAACTCTAACCTTGAATTCCAAGTTCACCTCTATTAAGCGGATTCATCATAGCAAAAGGTCGTATTTCTACATTTGAATATAACTCTAAAACTCAATAACACAAGTTTTACTCACTAAGTTTCAAAGTTCCTCTCCCCTCTTCATGAAGTTGCCTCACTTAAATCCCCATGTTATATCCAGAACAATTATTTATGTATCGGTTTGTTTGTCTGTGTTCGAGATTACTTCAAAAACTACTTTTCAGATTTTCACCAAATTTGAACAACGGATAGGTCTCATGCTCCGGAAGAATCCATTAAATTCTGGTTATTATTGTTGCCTTCGCCAAAGTCTTCTGGAGGGTATGTATTCACCCATGTCTGTTTCGTTGGTTTGTTAGTTTATTCATTTGCTTTTGGGCAACTTTACACAAAAAACTACTTTGCCAATTTTGACCAAATTTAGTAATCGTGTTGGGTATAACCCAAGGAGGAATCTGTAACATGTTAGTTTATTTATTTACTTTACACAAAAACTACTTTGCCAATTTTGACCAAATTTAGTAATCGTGTTGGGTATGACCCAAGGAGGAATCTGTAACATGTTAATTTATTTATTTACTTTACACAAAAACTACTTTACCAATTTTGACAAAATTTAGTAATCATGTTGGGTATGAACCAAGGAGGAATCTGTAACATTGTGGATGAAGTACATCAAAGTACAAGTACGCAGCAGTACTTAGCAAATAATCGCAATGTTAAGTAAATGGCAAATATCTTTTTAGTTCATCTTTGGTTTGAGAACAAATCTCAACGAAAAGTGATGGAGATTTGGGGGTATGACCCAAGGAAATATCCGTGAAATTTTGAAGAAAATATATTAGAGTACTGTACAAGTACACAGTGGAGTTGAAAGAAAAATAAGACTGATTGGCGTGGCGAAGGTATGCTCTCTACTTAGTGCCCCTCTAGTTTTTCATTGTTATTTTTTGAGCAACAAAGAAGTAAGAAGACGCCAATGGATGATAAGTAAAAAATTGGAAAGAGGTGTAATTTGAGAACCCATGGATGCTACAAAGTTCAATTAAAGCCATCTACAGTGTGCCGTTTGAACAGCACATCGGGCGGTATCACCACCATCAGTGAGTCTATTATTATTTTTATTATTATTATTATTATTATTATTATTATTATTATGTAAGCTACAATCCTAGTTGGAATAGCATGATGCTATAATCCCAAGGTCTCCAGCAACAGGGGAAAATTGTCGGCATACTTTGGGTTTTACTAACTACCTTTAGGACTTGCGTTACTTATTCAATATATTCTACTCTTATAAATCAAAATCCCTAAAGCAAATGTTACTCCTGCAGCCAGTCAAAAAAAAAAAAAAAAAAAAAAAAAAAAAAAAAAAAAAAAAAAAAAAAAAAAAAAACGCGTGTACCTGCTGTAAGCCTTAGGCAAACCTTGCAGGAAGCTCTGTCGCAAAACAAGTACATGATAAAAGCTAATAACAGTTTAATGAAACATTTGAACTTTATATTATTAATTCTATGATTTTTACCTTTCCCAGTAAGTTGCTCTCGCTTGTGTTGATATTTGTTACGCGTTTTGGGGTTATGTGAATTCTTTAATTATATTTCAGGTTATTTCCATAAATATATTTTAATTAATGTATGTTTTTTTGTAGCCTAGAGATATGGCATTTTATTCTATTTCAGTATAGTTATGAATTTGCTTCCTAAAGTGAATTATACTGATTTAACAGATTAGTGTCGATTGATTACAAATTAATTACAAATTAAAACGATAATTACACGTGAGACGCACATCCTGAGTACCAAAGGCCCTATGAAAATTATGATCGGTTGTATATAGGCTCTTGCCTTGGTAACTGCCGTCAATGTAACTCCTTCAAAGCAAATAACGCTGACTCGATTTCTTTATGTCAATACACATGTCTAAAGCCACCAAAAAATTGGAAAAATACAATAGAAAGGAGAAACGGTGGTTTCTACTACGATACTGTATGCCACTACGCATACGTTAAGGCAGCGTGGCCAACCTATGGCGCATGCGCCAAAATACAAAATACAAAAAAAATACAAAAAAAAGGGGAGCATCCGATATCTCCTGCATTATCAATGCAAATTTAAAGTGTCAATATCTATCTATCTATCTATATATATATATATATATATATATATATATATATATATATATATATATACACACACATATATATATATATATATATATATATATATATATATATATATATATATATACCAAATGATTATATTTATAACCACCAAATATGTCCAATTACCATACTTAAAGGATTGAAAGCCGGTTAAAGTTTGTGTGGCGCATCTGAATAAGAAGTGAAAAAAAAAAATTGCTGCAAGGGAAACAAAAGATTGGCCAACCCTGCGTTAAGCCATCAGACATTGGGGTAATTATAATTAAAGAGAACCATTGTGGTTTCAACTACGATATTTAAATATGTAAAAGTCTAGAATATGGTCACTAAAGATACACAATAAATTATGTAAGTAAAAAGAACATAATCCAAAAATCCTTACCTACTGCATTAAAGACTGCGTATCGGGGATCGTGTTGACGCTGGGCAACTTATTTTGAGCAATGATCTAACTGTAATTTTAGTCTTCAGGAAGCGATTTAAACGTTATAGATGCATTCTGAGCAATGATCTTTCAGTAATTTTAGTTTTCTGGCCTTTTCTAGCAATGTTTACTTCCAAACTTCGATAACGAATTTATGGAGTTCAATGAAACTTTGTACCTATCTTAACTCGAAGAGACACTGCAGAACAAACTGGTTGGTTCACAGCGACGGTTTGGGACCAACTCGCCACAAGCGCATGTGCAGCCTTTACTCTAGAAGTACGCACTGAGCAATAATACCTTCAGAGACTGGTCAACTGGACCAGTCTGTCTTGATTTTGATTGATTGACCGAACACTAAACAGACATTATATGAATTTTGACGACTAAAGTACTTGAAGGTGTTGATTGATCGACCGAACACTAAACAGGATTTCATATGAATCTTGACGACTAAAATACGAAATATTATGAAACAGAAGCAATCAGAGATTTCAGACCGACAATGATGATCGTCAACATTTTATTTAAGTCTACGGACCAAGCTTTCCCTTTTTCACATGTTGACCCTTAATGAATCTACTGTATAACAATATCTAAAATTACGATTTTCATTCGTATCACCTCCAAAATTTAATGGGTTCTTCTGAAGCAAAATACCTATCGGTTATTAAAATTGGGGGAAAATTCGGCAAGAAGTTTTGACGTAATCCTGTTAACAGACAAACAAACACACAAATAAATAAAAATATGTCATTCTATAACCTCCTTGGCGGAGATAAAAAACATTTCTTTGATGGAAATGACAGTAGTATGATATCTTTAATTACTTGAAATCTAATCCATAGATACATTCGAATATTATCATAAATTATAAAATAAATAGATAAATAAGTAATCAAAAAATATCCTATGTAAAATCGATGAAAAGCAATTACTATAATATTTTGTGTTTTACATCAGAGTTCATTTATATAAACATTCTAATTAGGCGAAAGTAAAGATGTTTCCGTCGTGTACCGAAGTAATTCTAAAATATTTTTTAAAATAACAACAAAAAAGTTTTTAAAAATAACTCTTTTTACTATTTCTACACTTGAAAATTTTCCATAAAAAAAAAAAATAAAAACGATAAATGCCTGGCAACATTTATTCCAGGATTTTCCCATTTAAAAAAACTGATTATATTGACGTAAAGGAGTGATATTACGGTCACCCACCCGTAAAAGATATTAACCAAGTAAGGTAAAAGTACGGTCGCCTATATGTTTCTGAAATACGGCCGAGAACGGTATATTTTTACGGAGAAT
>NC_090760.1:19079211-19086711 GCF_036898095.1 Palaemon carinicauda
TAAGGTCATGTATATGAGAGAGAGAGAGAGAGAGAGAGAGAGAGAGAGAGAGAGAGAGAGAGAGAGAGAGAGAGAGAGAGAGAGAGAGGGGGGGTCCCTCATCCAGTCTATATTCTTATAAGACAGGGGAAAATATAGCCGAGAGTCTAGGTTAAGCTTAAAGCTAAGAACAGAGACCTATATTCTCAAAGGGCAATTCCTTAGGGCTTCACGGAACCCCCTTGCCTCACCCCCTACCCAAAATGTAAACCCCCTATCCCACACACCTGAGGGCCCTACCCCCTACCCGAAATATAACCTACCACCCTCCCCTCCCCCACCCAATCCCTCAAGCGAGGGAGGTACCTGTGTAACCCCCCTATCCCAGACACTTGAGGGCCCTACCCCTACCCGAAATATAACCCACCACCCTCCCCTCCCCTACCACCCGATCCCTCAAGCGAAGGAGGTACCTGTCTAATCCACTTTGCCTCGGGAAGTTTTTGCATAAAAATAATCCTCCTTTTTTTTTGTTTTCTCTTTTCTCGCAGATGCTAAATAACTTCGAAACCCAAGGCCCCCAATTTCTTTTGTTTTTATCCTTTTTTTCTGAAGTCCCAGTTGGGCTGGTTGGATAAGTTTCCTAGGACAAAAGGGACACTAAAATGGATTCCAGCGACCTTTGAGAGATGGTTTTTAAATCATACTCAATACAGAGAATAGTTGGATAAATTTCTATGTGGCGGAGATATAAAACGCTTTCCTCTTTAGTAAGAGGATCTGGGTTTCAATTGGGAACTTTCTTCTAGAAAGCATTTTGATGGTTAATTTTGTTTAATGGTTGTTAGTCAACTCTTGTTGGCTGCAGTCAATGGTGGGCAAAGGTCCGAGGCTACTTTAGGAATTAGCTACTTGGCAACGAGGCTCATTATATATATATATATATATATATATATATATATATATATATATATATATATATATATATATATATATATATATCTATATATATATATATATATATCTATATCTATATATATATATATATATATATATATATATCTATATCTATATATATATATATATATATATATATATATATATATATATATATATATATATATATATATATATATAGTCAGACATGTATATTTGCGTATCACCTTGATCAGCAAAGCTGTACTGGCCAGGACCACCCATACCAGATTGGTTTGCTGTGAGCTATCAGACAAAGTCTCCCACCATAACCAATAAGCAATGGCCAGATTGGCGATAAAAATAGGCCAAACCCCAGAAATGAATAAGGACACGTCTGAGGCTTTTGTCCTTCAATGGACTACATATGGTTGGATTTTCGTTGTCATTGTTTATTTGTTTATATATATATATATATATATATATATATATATATATATATATATATATAGATAGATAGATAGATAGATATATATATGTATGTATGTATGTATATATACATACAAATAATTTTTACCTTCGCTAACTTCCTTTGCAGCAAAGGTTATGATTTGATAGTTGTTGTCTTTCTTTGTGATTGTGATTGTGATTCACAAAACTTAAAAACTATTTAACCGAATCTCCTGAAATTTGGTGGGATAATTAGCCATGACCCAAGAACAAATGTATTAGATTTTGGGAGTGATTGGGTCAAAGGTCAAGGTAACGAAAAGATGAAAAACGTCGTTTTGCTACATCGTGATCAGTTTTTATCGGCTTCACACGAAACTATTGCAAAAATGTGCATAATTCAATTGCCTCTCTTTTGATAAACATCATCATATTGTAACAACCGTGAGTCACACGAATGTACATAGTAACATTTCTCTTATTTGTATACATTATCCTTTGTATCTTCGCTCTCCCCTCACACTGACAGCAAAGACAACATGCCTTTGGTGCACGCCTTCACTCAACAGGCTATTTCTTATCCAACCGGCAATCGGTTCTGTTAACAGTTAACAATAAGAAAAACAGACAGGTTGATGCGAGGTGCTGTCAGTGCGAGGGGAGAGCGAAGATACAAAAGAATAATGTATAAAAAAAAGAGAAATGTCGTTACTATGTACGATCGTGTAACACAAGGGTGGTTAAATATAAACAAATGTATGCACTCTACCGAATGCTCTTAGTTTAAATTATGTATTGAGAGTTATTCCTTTAGTGAATTGAATCAAAATACCAGTTGGTTACTTTTGGCTTAACATTTGAAACTCCAAAAACATTTCTATCGCAAATAGATCGTATTTCATTCTAACTCATTCTTAATCCCACTTAAAGGATTAAATCTCTCACTAGCACTCTGTCCCATTCTCCAAACTGCCGTTAGTTTAACAAAAGTAAGACAGATCGCCACTTCTCAGCCGTTTTGTGAACTTCTGACGTAATAGACATAGTTTTAGATGCAGCTGGCGTTAAGTGCAGTCATTCAGTGTATGGGCGCTTCTATTTTTTTCTTTATTTGGTGATGGTGAAAGAATTATGCATCTGTATTCCAACACGTTTGGTAATGTTGGTGTTAATGTTTCTTTGACCTTAACCTTAATCAGCTTTTTCTAAAGACACTGCTTTTGTATAAGAGATGAAGCTGTGATACATCACCACTATATAATGAAGAGCGAGTGTTTGGCTAATTATATTTTCATATATATATATATATATATATATATATATATATATATATATATATATATATATATATATATATATATGGATAAATATATATACATTTACATATTACTAGCTATTACTAGCTGACCATATAAAGATATGATCAGCGCCCAAATCCCTCTCCCCCTAAGCTAGGACCTTGGAGGGCCAGGATGTGGATGCTGATAACTCGGCAAGTAGACCAACAGGCTCCCCCAAACCTAGTTCCTTAGCTCACCAGGATGGTGAGGTTGCAGACAATACAAGAAACTATCAAGCTTAAGCTGCTCTCGAACACCAACCCAGCGATCGCCAAGCACGGACGTTCCCAACAGGCCACCACAACCCTATAAGAAGGATGAAAATCAACCGCAGTAACCTCCTACACCTTCAAGTACTTTAAAATCCCTTGATTAAAAATGTTTATTTACTCTCGAAAATGTTTAGGAACGAGAGCCTGGGCAAGAATATCCCATAAATTAATTAATATTATACAGAATGTACACTCATGAATAATCTCTTTGATTTGTTCGCGAGTGCTGCCCAGTAAAGCGTTCAGGTCAATTAGATGCATGACATTTATCCGAATATTCTTATTCTTCTGGAAGTAATAGTCGCTTTACTGTAAAACCCAACAGTGGTGAAAGAGAAACAAATCAGTATATTATTATCAATGATATATAGATCATACATTATTTGATAAAGATATTATTATCAATGATATATAAATCATACATTATTTGATAAAGATATTACAACCCAATGCCTTTTTTATTTATTCAATTGATATATATGTTCATATAATGTGTACACAACACATTATACGCATACTTACACACACACACACACACACATATATATATATATATATATATATATATATATATATATATATATATATATATATATATATATACATATATATATATACACACACACACACACACACATATATATATATATATATATATATATATATATATATATATATATATATATATATATATATATATATTCGGAAAACTGTGACCAAATCGGACGTGGTTAAGTGATAGTTATCAATACAAATAACATTATCTCCTATTGCTTCTCTTTCCGGTCTATACCTTGGAGAGAAAAGAAAATACACTCTACGGTACTTTAGCGTACAGTTTCACTATTAACCACTCTCAAAAAGGGGGTAGGAAAAAAAATTTCAAAAATTAACTTATAAATTCAACCAATTCATAATCTTTACGTTTTATGTATTATTCACCATTAATCCATTTAGAGAATTTAATAGACACGTAGTGTATCACGAACGTTCATCACATCTCAAAAAAAAAAAAAAAAAAAAATTCTTACTAAATTATATAGAGATGGTTGTGGCAACTTAGAATTGTTAAGAGAAATAAAACCAGCCCTCTCTTAATAGGCCTAGTATAGATATCTAATCTGGAAACTATAAAATCTAATAACAGACCTGGTGTAGATATGTGACCTGAAACAACCTAACCTACTAACACACCTGGTGTTGAGCCTCGATATAGAATAACCAACTAATAACAAGCCTGGTGTAGACCTCAGGTCTAGAGCTGCTAACTTAGGAATATCATCTCTGGCCTAGAACTATCCAGCCTGCTAACATGCCTGGTGTAGCTCTCTGCTCTAGAACCACAGAAAAATAGGACTATTGTTGGTCTCTGTACTAAAACTAATCAACTTAGAAAAGGTTATTTCAAATACTAGTTATGATTTAATACCAAGATTCGTTAGAAAACCAAAAAGCTGTAAGGGTGATCAATACTACCATCTTCCATAGGATACATACTCCATATATAAACTCTGAGATTTGTTGTGTCTTTTTATCAGGCTTCGATTTTATTTATGGTTAAAATGGTCTTTCTGTTATTGCTTGTGTATCAAAATTGGAAAAATAATAAAAATCTAATTTTGATTATGGCACCACGAAGATATTGAAAAAGTCTTTCCATAAAAATTAATTATACATATGCAACGAAATTAGGAAGAAAGTCTTTCGATAAAAGTTAATAACAAATCGGTGAAGAAGGAAATTTTTTCAAGAAAAAAAAATTTCGAAAATGCACAAATTAAAACCATTCTAACATCTTATAGATATATATAATGAGTAAATTTGTATATATAGACTTCATACTGGTTATGCATGGCATATGGTATCATCTCCCAAGAATTAAAATGAAGGTGAAGACTGAATTACATAGAAGAGTTAAGACACAAGAAAAACACTTGAATTCATAAAACTTCAGAAAAAGAATGAATTCGTAAAACTTCAGAAAAAACGAATTCATAAAACTTCAGAAAAAGAATGAATTCGTAAAACTTCAGAAAAAACGAATTCATAAAACTTCAGAAAAAGAATGAATTCGTAAAACTTCAGAAAAAAAACGAATTCATAAAACTTCAGAAAAAAACGAATTCATAAAACTTCAGAAAAAAACGAATTCATAAAACTTCAGAAAAAACGAATTCATAAAACTTAAGAAAAAAAAAGACTGAATTCATAAAACTTCAGAAAAAAAACAATTCATAAAACTTTAGTAGAAGACTGAATTCATAAAACTTCAGAAAAAGACCGAATTCATAAAACTTAAAAAAAAAATGAATTCACAGACTTCAGATAAAGACTGAATTCATAAAAAAATCAGAAAAAATTAATTCATAAAACTTCAGAAAAGACTGAATTCATAAAACTTCAGAAAAAGACCGAATTCATAAAACTTCAAAAAACAAAAACAAATTCATAAAACCAGAAAATAAACCGAATGAATAAAACTTCAGGAAAAACCCCGAATTCATAAAACAGGAAAATAAAACGAATTCATAAAACAAGAAAAAACCCTATTCATAAAACATAAGAAAAAACCGATTTCATAAAACAAACAATAAAAACTATTTCATAAAACTTCAGAAAGTAAAAATTCATAAAAGGTAAAACCAAATTCATTAAACAAGAAAAACCAAATTTATAAAACTTTAGAAAAAAAAACCGAATTAATTAAAAATAAACCGAATTCATAGAGCATAAGAAAAAAAACTGAATTTATAAAACTTCAGAAAAAAAAAATCAGTAGGTTTTTACCAACCGCGACGCATTCACAGCATTGACCAAAAATCGAAGCTCAAATTTTATCGCAAAAGTTTTAGACCAGAAAAGTATGGTTCAATAAACTGCGAATCAGCTTTTTTTTTTTTATTTGTAAATGGTAAAAAACAAAAACAAAAAAAACTACCATTGTTAAGCGTAAACTTTAGTAAGGAGACGCTATTTCCATTGTCGCTCTTTTTACAAACTCATGCTTTTAAATTCTATTCCCGAATAGGTCTCGACGTGTGTTTGCATGCGTATATGTACGTATATATATATATATATATATATATATATATATATATATATATATATATATATATATATATATATATATTTATATATATATATATATATATATATATATATATATATATTAGTCTCTTTGTAAAAGTGCGTATTAATTTCCAAATATAAATTAGGTGAGCATCGGTTTCCTTGTATAAGTGCGCATTAGTTATTTTATATAGGTGAGTATCAGTATATTCATATATATATATATATATATATATATATATATATATATATATATATATATACGTATGTATGTATATGTATATATATATGTGTGTATATATATATATATATATATATATATATATATATATATATATATATATAGAATTAAGTCATTACAAATTGACTATAAACAGAATCGTTCAACGAACTACCATACGAGAATTCCTATAAAACTCCCTTCTAAATAATCATGTTCTCGAATTACTCTCAAACACGGTTAAAATAACACCACAATGTCATCCCTTTCCTCGTTATCTTCACCGTTTGTCGTCCTGCAACGAACGCCGCTCGGACGTCACCCGCCACCCGGGAGATAAGCAACTCTCCAAGATGGCGCATCGTGGATTTAAGAGACGGCGTACCCGAGTGGAGTATGTTTTGACGGCGTTTTGGTTCCTAGACCTCTTAAGTCACGAGCCTCAAACTTTTGGAGTTTATGGCTCATCGAAATCCCTTCCCATTCCAAAAGAATTGATTATGATCTTACTTCCAGGGAAATAGAAGAAAAAAGTCTGATTCCAGATGTGGGGAAAAAAGAAATAAGTCAGATTCCAGTTCTGGAAAAAAAAAGTCTGACTCCAGTTCTGGGGAAAGTCTGACTCCAGTTCTGGGGAAAGTCTGACTCCAGTTCTGGGGAAAGTCTGACTCCAGTTCTGGGGAAAGTCTGACTCCAGTTCTGGGGAAAAAGTCTTACTCCAGTTATGGGAAAAAAAGTCTTACTCCAGTTATGGAAAAAAAGTCTTACTCCAGTTCTGGGGAAAAAGTCTGATTCCAGTTCTGGGAAAAAGTCTGATTTCAGTTCTTTAAAAAAAAGTCTTACGCCAGTTGAAAAAAAAAAATCTGATTTCTGTTCTGAGGGAAAAAGTCTGATTCCAGATCCGGGGAAGAATGAGATGCCTGTAGTCTTTCTTTGTTCTTATCACTGTGATGAATTTGATAATGAACCTCCTCTACCTATTATCTATTTTTTTTAAATTTTTTTTTTATATCGTGATAACTAATTAAAATCTTCAAACGAACATTTTCAAAATTATAAAACTATCTGAAGCAGCTTAATATAACTAGCCAATTTCCTCTACATTATCCAATTAGCCTACTTACTTTTAAAGGTTTAAAGGTCACACATGAATGGCAGAGGAAAAGGACACAGCAATGTCCTAGAGACTGACCATATATACATATCATCAGTGCCCAAGCAACCTCTCCACCAAAGCTAAGACCAGGGAGGGTCA
>NC_090760.1:19091711-19096711 GCF_036898095.1 Palaemon carinicauda
ATATATATATGTATATATATATATATATATATATATATATATATATATATATATATATATATATATATATATATAGTATGTATAAATATATACAGCATATGTATAAATATATATGTATATATATATATATATATATATATATATGTATGTATATACATATATATATAAATATGTATATATATATATATATATTCATATATATATATATATATATATATATATATATATATATAAACATATAATCCAGACACCTGCTATACGGGAAATATGGGAAATTCTTACTATTATTATTATGTAATAAAATCGAGTATATTTAAAAATTAGTAAAAAGAAAAAAATAATGACTTTCTAACTATTTTCCAATGCATCCAAGTGATTCAGACATTAATACTAATCAGTAATTTATACTATATCGTTCTACTTAAAAGCCCAAATGGCTTAGGTCAATGGCATTACCCGAGGTATTTTTTTTTACGATTTTCGCTTAAATGCGATTTATTATTATTATTATTATTATTATTATTATTATTATTATTATTATCATTATTATTATTATTAATCATAATTTATTATTATTATTATTATTATTATTATTATTATTATTATTATTGTTGTTGTTATTACTTGCTAAGCCGCAACCCTAGTTGGAAAAGCAGAATGCTATAAGCCCAAGGGCTCCAACAGGGAAAATAGCCCAGTAAGGAAAGGAAATATGGAAAAACTTCAAGAACTTTAAGAAGGATAACATTAAAATAAATTTTTCATATATAAACTTTAAAACCTTGAAAATAACAAGAGGAATAGTAACAAGAAAGAATAGTGTGCCCAAGTGTACCCTCAAGCAAGATAACTAATAACTTAATTATTCAAATTCGTCTAAAACATCGGTGTATTCAATCTCTCTCTCTCTCTCTCTCTCTCTCTCTCTCTCTCTCTCTCTCTCTCTCTCTCTCTCTCTGTAAAAAAAGCAAAGAATGGACAATTGCTCATTGATACGTTCGAACATAGAAAATACATAAATATTAAATGTCATGCATAGAATGTAGCTCTCTCTCTCTCTCTCTCTCCCCAGAAAAGCCAACTACCTTTTTTTTTACAATCAAACAAACACGATCAAAAGAAGTAATACTTGACGAAACTCCACCTAACCCCGGCCCCGCCTCTCTCTCTCTCTCTCTCTCTCTCTCTCTCTCTCTCTCTCTCTCTCTCTCTCTCAGAAAAGCCAACTACCTTTTTTTTATAATCAAACAAACGCGATCAAAAGAAGTAATACTTGACGAAACTCCACCTAAACCCGGCCCCGCATCTCTCTCTCTCTCTCTCTCTCTCTCTCTCTCTCTCTCAATGAACAGTCTGAAAATGTCAACTCCATCGTAAAGAGTAGTTCGACCGCATCCCTGGCCCTGTTTTCTCTGCAGAATTTCTATACGGAACGACACCTTTTCCCCGGCTTCTTCCTTAAGAGTTGCAATGATACACACTCCGAGCTCACAATGAGACAAGCGCGCGAAAAGGTCTCCTCTTTCACCTGCAAAATTGCACCACGCCAAAGGCTATGTTAGAGCTCAATGCATAAAGCTTCAGTCAAAAGCTTTAGTCAAGCCACAACTTTCATCTTTAAAGCTCAAGTATTGGACTGGTGCTTTTGAAATCGGTCGCCAAATGGGGGAGGGGGGGAGGGGGGCAATTACAGAATTTCTTTTTCGTGTTGGTACATTTCGATAACTTTATCGGTCTGGGAGTTATTTAATTGCATAACAGCAATTAGCATATTCAATAGAAAAAAAAATGGATCCTTGTAGTTGTACCATTAAGCACTGGAATTCCTATACTCATATTTTTTAATGAGGCGCATTTGCACTGACTCGCAGCGGTACCCTTCTAGCTCGGAAAAAATTTCCTGCTATCTGATTGGTTAGAATGATTTTGTCCAACCAATCAGCGATCAGGAAACTTTTCCGAGCTAAAAGGGCACCCCTGCGAGTCGGTGCAAATCTGCCTCACTAAAAAGAATTGACTATAGTACACCTAACTCTGAAGAAGTGTTCCTAGCCACAGCCTTACTGCAAATTTGCCTCACTAAAAAGAATTGACTATAGTACACATAACTCTGAAGAAGTGTTCCTAGTCACAGCCTTACTGCGTGGCGAGTTCCTTCCATCTGCCATCTCTCCCTACACTATCCGTTTGGTTTCCCGCCCCGAAGTAAGGGTGTGGAAGGGTGCACTTCTTCGAAGCAAGGTGTGCCAGGGACTCTGGCGTCCAAATGTACGTACTTTATATACAGTCTTTCAGCAAATTATTTTATTTCTATTTTTAAGTGCAACTTTCCTTTCACCAAGAAAATAATGATAACCGTTTATAAAGGGGAAGACAGGAGGACGGAAGGTGAGGAGCAGACCACTGGCATAGCAAACGTAAGCCATTAGTTGAACTACTTAGGTACTGCAATCACTTTGGCTAATTCAGCTTTGCTTAGGTATGGGGTGGGTAAGATAAATTTCTGGACTTAATCGTGCATACATAAATACACACACACACACGCGCACTATATATATACAGTATACACACACACACACACACACACACACATATATATATATATATATATATATATATATATGTATATATATATATATATATATATATACACACACACATATATATATATGTATATATATACATATATATATATATATATATATATATTATGTATATGAATACATACATGTATATATGTATATATATATATATATATATATATATATATATATATATATATATATATATATATATATATATATATATATATAAATATTATGTATATATATATGTATATATATATATATATATATATATATATATAAATATTATGTATATATATACATATATATATATATATATATATATTATATATATATATATATATATATATATATATATATATATATATATATATATATATATATATATGCACAGTATATGCATATACATAATTATATATATACACACACAAATACATATATATATATATATATATATATATATATATATATATATATATATATATATACATATATATATATATATATATATATTTATATATTATATATAGATATATATATATATATATATATATATATATATATATATATATTTATATATATATATATATATATATATATATACACGTATACATTTACATATAAAGTTAAACAGTAAATAAATTCCCTTTAATTTAGGTTAAAAGAGTTAAGAAAACAGGTGGTTAAAAAATTCCAAAATCTAAAGATAAAGATAAAAAAAATGTTTAATAAACTAGGCAAATTAATGAATACTTATTTGCCAGTGTTATGATTAATAATTAGAAGTTGTCAAATGAAAAGATGAAATTAAATATCCTTTGGGAAAAATAATGAAGAAACAAAAAAAAAAATAATAATGAAACAAAGAAATATTAATGATGAAATAAGGAAAAATATTGACGAAATTATGGGAAATTGTTGGCAAAACCGGGGAAAATAATGACAAAAAGGAAAAGTCATGATGAAATAAGGAAAAATAATGATGAAACAAAGAAGAAATAATGATGAAATGAAGGGAAAATAATGATGAAATAAAGGAAAAATAATGATGAAATAAGGAAAAATAATGATGGAACAGGGAAAAATAATGATAGAACAAATGACAAATAAAGATGAAACAACGGAAAATTAATGATGAAATAAGAAAAATTAATGACGAAAAGGAAAAATAATGAAACAAAGGAAAAATAATGACGAAAAACAGGAAAAAAAAATGATGAAAAAAGGAAAAAAAAAATGACGAAAAAAGGAAAAATTATGACGAAAAAAAGAAAAATTATGACGAAAAAAGGAAAAATAATGATGAAACAAAGGAAAAATAATGACGAAAAAAAAGGAAAAAATAATGACGAAAAAAGGAAAAATAATGACAAAAAAAAGGAGAACTCATGTTGAAACATTTGCAAAATTTTATAGCTGTTGAATAAAATTATCTTAATAAGACACTTCAACAAATACTAATTATATAAAAAGAAATATAATGAAAAAAAAAATAAAACTATGTCAATTCTCAATCTCGACCAGAGATAAGAAAAAAAAATGAATAAAATAAAAGAGTGGCACTGAAGTGCCAATTCAGAATTCTGGCCCTCCTCAATAAAATCATAGGAGACTGGCTTATAGCTAACACGAAGATTCTATATCCGTGTCACAGGGTGACAGAGATACAATTTGCATATACATGGCTCTATACAACCATATTACCCTTCTGTTCAGATATATATATACAGTAGATGTAGACTTCACTATTGTATCAGATTGTATCAGCCTCTCACGGTGAGATACTACCGCTAGTTATGTGGGTCTTTGACTGGCCAGACAGAACTCTATTGTATCATTATTCTCTGGTTACGGTTCACTTTTCCTTTGCCTACACATACACTGAATAATCTGGCGTATGCTTTATAGATTCTCCTCTGTCCTCATGCACCTGGCAACATTGTGATTATCAAACCATTCTTCTTCACCCAATGGGTTAACTACTGTACTGTAATAGTTCAGTGGTTACTTTCCTCTTAGTAAGGGTGGAAGAGATTCTTAAGCTATAGTAAGGTGCTCTTTTAGGAGAAGGAAACTCCAAAATCAAACCATTGTTCTCTAGTCTTGGGTAGTGCCATACTCTCTGTACCATGGTCTTCCACTGTCTTGGGTTAGAGTTCTCTTTCTTGAGGGTGCACTCGGGCACAATATTCCATCGAATTTCTCTTCCTCTTGTTTTGTTGAATTTTTTTATAGTTTATAAAGGAAAAATTTATTTTAATGCTGTTACTGTTCTTAAAATATTTCATTTTTCCTTGTTTCCTTTCCTCCCTGGGCTATTTTCCCTGTTGGGGCTCCTGGCTTATAGCATCCTGCTTTTCAACTAGGGTTGTAGCTTAGCAATTATTATTAATAATTAATAATGTATATATATAT
>NC_090760.1:19116711-19119211 GCF_036898095.1 Palaemon carinicauda
AATAGAAATGAGTGGGGCATTCGGTCAATAAATGCCTTAGAGTCAGGGGTACCAAATTTATGAAAATAGCATATATCTATCTCTATCTCTATCCTCTCTCTCTCTCTCTCTCTCTCTCTCTCTCTCTCTCTCTCTCTCTCTCTCTCTCTCTCTATTTATCTCTCAGATTATATACCTACGACGTCCTATGTTAGTCGGTAGACAATTAATCTCAAGTCCCCCCTTCCCCTTTCCCCCGGTGAAACATCCCGAACATTCCTGAATTTTTCCAGTCAATTCCCCCCTTAGTCTTAACACCCCCCAGGCGTCGATTCCCGAAGTCACCAATTCTCCAACCTAATTATTCTAATTTTGGGGGTCCTCTCCAATCTAGTGCGCTAATGACCTCTGCTATGAAAATTACAATTATAATTCTTTTTTTTTTTTTTTCATTATCAAAATAACTATGTTAAGAGATCAACTGGATAAAAGGATAATGGAGAAGATGGTTAACTAAATTGCTGACACTTCCTTTGACTTGGGAGATACTATTGCTTCTGAAACAGAGGCAAGCTAAATTTTGGATAGCGAACCGGATGTCGATATATACATACCAATCTTTTCTTATACATATGGCTAAGCATAGACTGACAATTCCCAAACTCACACAATATATATATATATATATAGTATATATA
Source organism: Palaemon carinicauda (assembly GCF_036898095.1). NCBI lineage: Eukaryota > Metazoa > Arthropoda > Malacostraca > Decapoda > Palaemonidae > Palaemon > Palaemon carinicauda. The sequence continues at coordinate 19,117,389 of NC_090760.1, forward strand.
TATATATATACACACACATATATATATATATATATAATATACATATATCATATATAAATATATATATGTATATACAGTATATAGTATATATATATATATATATATATTATATATATATACCGTATATATATATTTATATATATATACATATATTATATATAAATATATATAGGTATATACAGTATATAATATATATATATATATATATATAATATATATATATATATATAGTATATATATATATATATAATGTATATATATATATATATAATGTATATATATATATATACAGTATATATATATATGTGTATATATATACAGAGAGAGAGAGAGAGAGGAGAGAGAGAGAGGAGAGAGAGAGAGAGAGAGAGAGAGAGAGAGAGAGAGAGAGAGAGAGCGTTTGAACTGACTCCGCGCTTAAATTTTGATGAAAAAAGCTAACGTCCTTCTCAACTTACTAACGACTCTCGCGATTAAGGCCAATTGACACAATGACTCCTTTAGTAACTTTAATTGTTTTAATTTTGATCCCACTGAACCCGAGTCTTAATTATAATTGCTTTCGATGGTTGGTAATACCTTTAAGAATTAATTAGCAGCCACAACGTTTTATTAATTAGCATCCAAAACGTTTTATTAATTAGCATCCAAAACGTTTTATTAATTATCATCCAAAACGTTTTATTAATTAGCATCCAAAACGTTTTATTAATTAGCATCCAAAACGTTTTATTAATTAGCATCCAAAACGTTTTATTAATTAGAATCTAAAACGTTTTATAATTAGCATCCAAAACGTTTTATTAATTAGCATCCAAAACGTTTTATTAATTAGCATCTAAAACGTTTTATTAATTAGAATCCAAAACGTTTTATTCAGGGAGTGATCTTGTAAATTAATCAATGTCTAACTAATTCACTTTTTTCTGTATTGGAAAAAGGATGAGTTTTCAGACTGTTCATTGTTGGACGTAATGAAAAGAAAATGTTAGATTGATTTAAGAGAAGAAAATTGTCACAGATTGGTTTAAGAAAAGAAATATTGTCACAGACTGACTTATGAGAAGAAAAAATGTCATAGATTGGTTTGAGAGAGGAAAAATTGTCACATTTTGATTTAGAAAAAAAAATTGTCACAGACTGACTTATAAGAAAAATTGTCACATACTGACTTATAAGAAAAATTGTCACAGTTTGACTTATAAGAAAAATTGTCACAGTTTGATTTAGAAAAAAAAAAAATGTCACAGACTGACTTACGAGAAGAAAAATTGTCAAAGTTTGATTTAGAAAAAAAAATTGTCACAGACTGACTTAATGAAGAAGAAAAAGTTGTCATATATTGATTTGAGAGAGGAAAATTTGTCACAGACTGACTTAATGAGAAGAAATGTGTCATATATTGATTTGAGAAAGGAAAATGTCACAGAGTGATGTAGAGAAGAAAAATTGTCACAGATGATTTAAGAAAAAAAAATTGTTACAGATTAATTTGAGAGAAGAAAAATTGTCCGTTTCAATAATAAGAAAAAATTAAATTATCAAAGATTGATTTACAAGAAGAAAGTCGTCTATGATGAAAGGGCTTCTGTTTTAGACCACATTTATTGCTCTGTTTTTATGGTGAATAAGATTTTACTATTTTCTGTTATTTTCAATTGTTGACTTTTTCATTTCCTTTTTTCTGACTTACATCCTTTTAGTTTAGTAGTTTCGCAGGATATCGGGTTGGCTATCAATTTTTTGGGAAGCTTGCCTTTTCGATTGAAGAAGAAGAAGAAGAAGAAGAAGAAGAAGAAGAAGAAGAAGAAGAAGAAGAAGAA
>NC_090760.1:19120938-19123438 GCF_036898095.1 Palaemon carinicauda
ACCTCTGCTATGAAAATTATAATTATGAAAAAAAATTCTTTATATCATTATAAAAATAACTATGTTCAGAGGTCAACTGGATAAAAGGATAATGGAGAAAGATATTTAAATAAATTGCTGACACTTCCTCTGACTTTGGAGATATTATGGCTTCTCAAACCACGGCAAGCTAATTTTTAGATAGCTGAACCGGATGTCGATATATACATACCAATCTTTCCTTATACATATGGCCAAGCACAAACAGACAAATCGGCAAACTCACACGAGATATATATATATATATATATATATTATATATATATATATATATATACTGTATACATATAGATATATATTTATACACACTGTATACATATATATATATATATATATATATATATAATATAAAATTTATATACATATATATATATAATATTATATATATGTATATATATATATTATAAATATATATATATATATATATATATATATATATATATATATATATATATATATATATATATATATATAGACAGAGAGAGAGAGAGAGAGAGAGAGAGAGAGAGAGGAGAAGAGAGAGAGAGAGAGAGAGAGAGAGAGAGAGAGAGCGTTGAACAGGACTCCGCGCGAAAATTTTGATGAAAAAAGCTAACGTCCCTTCTCAACTTACTAACGACTCTCGCGATTAAGGCCAATTGACACAATGACTCCTTTAGTAACTCGTAATTGTTTTAATTTTGATCCCACTGAACCCGAGTCTTAATTATAATTGCTTTTGATGGTTGGTAATACGTTTAAGAATTAATTAGCATCCAAAAACGTTTTATTAATTATCATCCAAAAACGTTTTATTAATTAGCATCCAAAACGTTTTATTAATTAGCATCCAAAACGTTTTATTCAGGGAGTGATCTTGTAAATTAATCAATGTTTAACTAATTTACTTTTTTCGGTATTGGAAAAAGGATGTGATTTTCACACTGTTCATTGTTGGACGTCAATATATATATATATATATAATATAGTATATATATATATATATATATATATATATATATATATATATATATATATATATATATATATATATATATATATATATATATATATAAAAGATTAATTTAAGAGAAGAAAAATTGTCACAGATTGATTTAAGAGAAGAAATATTGTCACAGACTGAATTATGAGAAGAAAAAATGTCATAGATTGATTTAGAAAAAAAAAACAATTGACACAGACTTACTTATGAGAAGAAAAATTGTCACAGATGATTTAAGAAAAGAAAATTTGTTACAGATTGATTCAAGAGAAGATAAATTGTCACAGTATGAATTATGAGAAGAAAAATAGTCAGAGATCGATTTAAGAGAAGAAAATTTGTCACAGATCGATTCAAGAGAAGAAAAAATTTTCAAAGATCGATTTAAGAGAAGAAAATTTTTCACCAGATCGATTTAAGAGAAGAAAATTTGTCACAGATTGATTTAAAAGAAGAAAAATTGTCACATTTATTTAAGAGAAGAAATATTGTCACAGACTGACTTATGAGAAGAAAAAAATGTCATAGATTGATTTAAGAGAAGAAAAACTGTCACAGATTGATTTAAGCAAAGAAAAATGGTCACATTGATTTAAGAAAAGAAAAATTGTTACAGATTGATTTGAGAGAAGAAAAATTGTCAGTTTCAAAATTAAGAAGAAAAATCAAATTATCAAAGACTGATTTACAAGAAGAAAGTCGTCTATGATGAAATGGCTTCTGTTTTCAGATCATATTTGTGGCTCTGTTTTTATGGTGAATAAGTTTTTACTATTCTGTTATTTTCAATTGTTTGACTTTTCTTTGCTCGTTTTTGACTTACGTCCTTTGTTTTAGTGGTGTGTCGCAGGATATCGGGTTGGCTATCAATTTTTTGGGAAGCTTGCCTTTTCGATTAATAACAATAATAAATAATAATAATAATAATAATAATAATAATAATAATAATAATAATAATAATAATAATAATAATAATAATAATAACACCTTCTATTTTAGTGGTGTCACAGGATATGGGGTTGACAATTTTTTTTTTTGGGGGGGGGGTGGAAGCTTGCCTTTTCGAACAATAATAATGATAAAAATAATAATAATAATAATAATAATAATAATAATAATAATAATAATAATAATAATAATAATAATAATAATAAACTACAACAACAACGTTATTTTTCATAACTATTATAAAACTTCTATTCTCCAAGCTATTCCCTCACTCTTGTGGTTACCAGAGAAAGGTGAAGAAAATGAGGGAAAGAAAAAAAAAACGAAAAGAAAAGATGACTGGATTTCCCCATTACGCCTCGTTATGGCAGAATCTATCACTGTAATTTGAGGAGAAAGCTTTTCGGTGGTGCATTTCCATCAAGGGCAACGATGGGAAAAAAAAAAAAAAAAAAAAAAAAAAAAAAAAAAAAAAAAAAAAAAAAAAAGAGGGATGAAAGAGGGGAAGGAATAGGTCAGCACGAAGAGATG
>NC_090760.1:19130938-19136771 GCF_036898095.1 Palaemon carinicauda
TCCTTGCTAGGGCATTGTTACTGTCCCCTTGGTCAGTCCCTAGGCCACTTCCTTGCTAGGGCATTGTTACTGTCCCCTTGGTTAGTCTCTTGGCCATTTCCTTGCTAGGGCATTGCTACTGTCCCCTTGGTCAGTCCCCTAGGCCACTTCCTTGCTAGGGCATTGTTACTGTCCCCTTGGTTAGTCTCTTGGCCATTTCCTTGCTAGGGCATTGTTACTGTCCCCTTGGTCAGTCCCTAGGCCACTTCCTTGCTAGGGCATTGTTACTGTCCCCTTGGTCAGTCCCTAGGCCACTTCCTTGCTAGGGCATTGTTACTGTCCCCTTGGTCAGTCCCTAGGCCACTTCCTTGCTAGGGCATTGTTACTGTCCCCTTGGTTAGTCTCTTAGCCATTTCCTTGCTAGGGCATTGTTACTGTCCCCTTGGTTAGTCTCTTGGCCATTTCCTTGCTAGGGCATTGTTACTGTCCCCTTGGTCAGTCCCTAGGCCATTTCCTTGCTAGGGCGTTGTTACTGTCCCCTTGGTTAGTCTCTTGGCCATTTCCTTGCTAGGGCATTGTTACTGTCCCCTTGGTCAGTCCCTAGGCCACTTCCTTGCTAGGGCATTATTACTGTCCCCTTGGTCCAGTCCCTAGGCCACTTCCTTGCTAGGGCATTGTTACTGTCCCCTTGGTTAGTCCCTTGGCCATTTCCTTGCTAGGGCATTGTTACTGTCCCCTTGGTTAGTCTCTTGGCCATTTCCTTGTTAGGGCATTGTTACTGTCCCCTTGGTCAGTCCCTGGGCCACTTCCTTGCTAGGGCATTGTTACTGTCCCCTTGGTCAGTCCCCTAGGCCACTTCCTTGCTAGGGCATTGTTACTGTCCCCCTTGGTTAGTCCCTAGGCCACTTCCTTGCTAGGGCATTGTTACTGTCCCCCTTGGTTAGTCTCTTGGCCATTTCCTTTTCTAGGGCATTGTTACTGTCACCTTGGTCAGTCCCTGGGCCACTTCCTTGCTAGGGCATTGTTACTGTCCCCTTGGTCAGTCCCTGGGCCACTTCCTTGCTAGGGCATTGTTACTGTCCCCTTGGTCAGTCCCTAGGCCACTTCCTTGCTAGGGCATTGTTACTGTCCCCTTGGTTAGTCCCTTGGCCATTTCCTTGCTAGGGCATTGTTACTGTCCCCTTGGTTAGTCTCTTGGCCATTTCCTTGTTAGGGCATTGTTACTGTCCCCTTGGTCAGTCCCTGGGCCACTTCCTTGCTAGGGCATTGTTACTGTCCCCTTGGTCAGTCCCTAGGCCACTTCCTTGCTAGGGCATTGTTACTGTCCCCTTGGTTAGTCTCTTGGCCATTTCCTTGCTAGGGCATTGTTACTGTCCCCTTGGTTAGTCTCTTGGCCATTTCCTTTTCTAGGGCATTGTTACTGTCCCCTTGGTCAGTCCCTAGGCCACTTCCTTGCTAGGGCATTGTTACTGTCCCCTTGGTTAGTCTCTTGGCCATTTCCTTGCTAGGGCATTGTTACTGTCCCCTTGGTCAGTCCCTAGGCCACTTCCTTGCTAGGGCATTGTTACTGTCCCCTTGGTCAGTCCCTAGGCCACTTCCTTGCTAGGGCATTGTTACTGTCCCCTTGGTTAGTCTCTTGGCCATTTCCTTGCTAGGGCATTGTTACTGTCCCCTTGGTCAGTCCCTAGGCCACTTCCTTGCTAGGGCATTGTTACTGTCCCCTTGGTTAGTCTCTTGGCCATTTCCTTGCTAGGGCATTGTTACTGTCCCCTTGGTCAGTCCCTAGGCCACTTCCTTGCTAGGGCATTGTTACTGTCCCCTTGGTTAGTCTCTTGGCCATTTCCTTGCTAGGGCATTGCTACTGTCCCCTTGGTCAGTCCCTAGGCCACTTCCTTGCTAGGGCATTGTTACTGTCCCCTTGGTTAGTCTCTTGGCCATTTCCTTGCTAGGGCATTGTTACTGTCCCCTTGGTCAGTCCCTAGGCCACTTCCTTGCTAGGGCATTGTTACTGTCCCCTTGGTCAGTCCCTAGGCCACTTCCTTGCTAGGGCATTGTTACTGTCCCCTTGGTCAGTCCCTAGGCCACTTCCTTGCTAGGGCATTGTTACTGTCCCCTTGGTTAGTCTCTTGGCCATTTCCTTGCTAGGGCATTGTTACTGTCCCCTTGGTTAGTCTCTTGGCCATTTCCTTGCTAGGGCATTGTTACTGTCCCCTTGGTCAGTCCCTAGGCCATTTCCTTGCTAGGGCGTTGTTACTGTCCCCTTGGTTAGTCTCTTGGCCATTTCCTTGCTAGGGCATTGTTACTGTCCCCTTGGTCAGTCCCTAGGCCACTTCCTTGCTAGGGCATTGTTACTGTCCCCTTGGTCAGTCCCTAGGCCACTTCCTTGCTAGGGCATTGTTACTGTCCCCTTGGTTAGTCCCTTGGCCATTTCCTTGCTAGGGCATTGTTACTGTCCCCTTGGTTAGTCTCTTGGCCATTTCCTTGTTAGGGCATTGTTACTGTCCCCTTGGTCAGTCCCTGGGCCACTTCCTTGCTAGGGCATTGTTACTGTCCCCTTGGTCAGTCCCTAGGCCACTTCCTTGCTAGGGCATTGTTACTGTCCCCTTGGTTAGTCCCTAGGCCACTTCCTTGCTAGGGCATTGTTACTGTCCCCTTGGTTAGTCTCTTGGCCATTTCCTTTTCTAGGGCATTGTTACTGTCCCCTTGGTCAGTCCCTGGGCCACTTCCTTGCTAGGGCATTGTTACTGTCCCCTTGGTCAGTCCCTGGGCCACTTCCTTGCTAGGGCATTGTTACTGTCCCCTTGGTCAGTCCCTAGGCCACTTCCTTGCTAGGGCATTGTTACTGTCCCCTTGGTTAGTCCCTTGGCCATTTCCTTGCTAGGGCATGTTACTGTCCCCTTGGTTAGTCTCTTGGCCATTTCCTTGTTAGGGCATTGTTACTGTCCCCTTGGTCAGTCCCTGGGCCACTTCCTTGCTAGGGCATTGTTACTGTCCCCTTGGTCAGTCCCTAGGCCACTTCCTTGCTAGGGCATTGTTACTGTCCCCTTGGTTAGTCTCTTGGCCATTTCCTTGCTAGGGCATTGTTACTGTCCCCTTGGTTAGTCTCTTGGCCATTTCCTTTTCTAGGGCATTGTTACTGTCCCCTTGGTCAGTCTCTGGGCCACTTCCTTGCTAGGGCATTGTTACTGTCCCCTTGGTTAGTCTCTTGGCCATTTCCTTGCTAGGGCATTGTTACTGTCCCCTTGGTCAGTCTCTGGGCCACTTCCTTGCTAGGGCATTGTCACTGTCCCCTTGGTCAGTCTCTGGGCCACTTCCTTGCTAGGGCATTGTCACTGTCCCCTTGGTCAGTCTCTGGGCCACTTCCTTGCTAGGGCATTGTCACTGTCCCCTTGGTCAGTCTCCGCACTTCCTTGCTAGGGCATTGTCACTGTCCCCTTGGTCAGTCTCTAGGCCACTTCCTTGCTAGGGCAATGCTACTGTCCCCTTGGTCAGTCTCTAGGCCACTTCCTTGCTAGGGCAATGCTAATGTCCCCTTGGTCAGTCTCTGGGCCACTTCCTTGCTAGGGCATTGTCACTGTCCCCTTGGTCAGTCTCTGGGCCACTTCCTTGCTAGGGCATTGTCACTGTCCCCTTGGTCAGTCTCTGGGCCACTTCCTTGCTAGGGCATTGTTACTGTCCCCTTGCCTCTATCATTGCTGAAGGGTCTTTAAACCTGCTATCTATCCATACATAAAAATATGAAGACAAAATTATCATTTAAACACACTTCCTTCCTCGGCTTGTATTCACAAATTAACTCCTCGCTAATCAAATAACGATTCTCATTGTCTACAAATAAAAAACAGAACACTTATTCCTCCAACACAGCTTTTCATTCTCATGCGTATTCCATTCTCACCAAATGTACACAAGATTTCCAACGACAATTTTTTTTCCATTTTTTTTTAAAGAAAAAAAAAAGCAATTGTTCTCCCCCGACGGAGGTGGCCAGTGACAGCGCACAATGCAAGTATTCTTTAGCGGGAACAATGGGGACATACCCCAAGGAGAAGACCGAAAACCCTTTAGTTAAATGAAGCACCAAGGGGATTTTGTACATGGCACACGACATTTTTAAATGGGGTAGGTGAGACGGCCGGTGAGGGGGGTAGGGTGAGGAGGGTACAGTTGGCTTAGAGTGGAAACGGGTTTAATTTAATTATAGAGAGTGATTTAGGAAGTTTATAAATTTATTTATTTATTTAGTATATATTTATATATATATTATATAAATATATAAATATATATACATATACAGTATATATATATATATATATAGATATACATATACAGTATATATAATATATATATATATAGATATACATATACAGTATATATATATATATATATCTATATAAAATCTGTATATATATATACATATGTATATATATATATATATATATATTCAGTGCATATATACATACATATATATATATATATATATTCAGTGCATATATACATATATACATATATATATATATATATATATACATATGTATATATACACACATGTATATAGACTGTATAGATATACATATATTTATTTATACATGTACCTTTAAACATACATGCAATTCTGCATGCATGTGATTATATGAGCAAAATGTACACATACACAGACATGCATAAAGAGAGAGAGAGAGAGAGAGAGAGAGAGAGAGAGAGAGACAGAGACAGAGAGAGAGAGACTGTGTCAACGTCTAGAGACCACTTTCATCTCCATGAAAGAAATCGGAAAAACATTAGGCGAATTAAAATCCCGTTTGCGTCGACCGAAAGATTCTGTGGCCGGGCCATATATCAAAATCATAAATTCATAAATATGCCACGCGCCTTATGCTGCTGATGACGTCATCATCCGTGATATGAGAGAGAGAGAGAGAGAGAGAGAGAGAGAGAGAGAGAGAGATGATAAACGTATTGTAGGGAAGACGATGATGATGATAATAATAATAATAATAATAATGATAAAAAAATAATAATAATAAAATTATTAGTATCTATTATTATTATCGTTATTATTATTACTATTATTACTATTATGATTTTAACAATATTAATAATAAAAACAATAATAATAAGTTATTATTGTTATTGTTATTATTATTATTATTAATATTATTATCATTATTTATATTATTATTATCATTATTATAATACAATATTAGTAATGTTAATAATTATAATAATCTATTATTATTATTATTACAATAATAATAATAATAATAATAATAATAATAATAATAATAATACTAATAATAATAATAATAAATTATCTTTATCATTATTATTATTATTATCATTATTAATATATTAGAAATTAACTAGAAATTAGTTAAACTTGCAATGGTTAACCCCTCTCTCTCTCTCTCTCTCTCTCTCTCTCTCTCTCTCTCTCTCAATAAAAGAAGAAGGCCTAAAAATTTCCTTTTTTTAAATTGAAAAAAAATTAACTTATGACACAACACATCCCTATAAGATGAAATTCCGAAGAGAACTTCCCACGCTGGGGAACGGTGCGTGAAACGTCAGAGGGTTCGACGGTGTTGAAGACTGCGGTTTTCAAGCAGTTAGTTCTAATGAATTTCGCGGTGGTAGAAGTGTTATGAAGCGATGATGGGTGTAATTAAGGTGATAAAAAGTAAGACGGTCAGGTTTGATACTAATGGTGCTAGTTATTAGGTTTGTGTAAACACGTTCCAGATTTGTTGACAATTTTATTGCCTTGTGGGTGGTTAACCTAATAGTAGGGTGTAAACTTGATAGGGTTTAATGTATTCGTATAGGAAGAAACAGAGGTTTATGGCACATACAC
>NC_090760.1:19137271-19142271 GCF_036898095.1 Palaemon carinicauda
GCGGAGAATTTTCAATTGTTGTATGAGCCATTCTATGGCACCAAGTCCTTATTCAAGTAAAGAAATTATATATACATATACATATATACATATATAGATATATCTATACTACATATATATATATATATATATATATATATATATATGAATACGGGTATCAATAGATGTAAGTAAATATATGTATGTGCATATGAATATGAATAAATTCTCATATATGTATATATATATATAAATATATATAATATATACATATGCATATATATGAATATATATCATATATATATATATACATATGCATATAAATATATATAGATCTATATATTATAATATGATTCTCATATATAAATATATATATATATATATATATATATACTCACACACACAATTGTGTGCTTATATATATGAATACGGGTATTAATAGATGTAAGTAAATATATGTATGTGCATATGAATATATGAATAAATTCTCATATATATATATATATATAATATATATATATATATAATATATATAATAATATATATATATATATATATATATATATATATATATAGTATTATATATATATAAACACACACATATATATATATATATAGCATATATATGTATATACACACACACACACATATATATATATATATATTATATATATATATATATACACATATATATATACACATAGAAAATGTTTCTATAGCACATTTTCTGCTATACGATGAATAAGACATGACCTACCTTCAGGCATACTAATTTTCAGCGTCAGCCATTACTATCCATACTAAGTTTAAGGTCTAAATTTACAGGACAAAATACCTGATTACTATCTCTTACAGATCCACAGTAGCAGACCACTAAAGCTGTTCCTGTGACTATCCACTAACATCGATCGGTCTCGCCGTGTTATCTAGGCTCAAGTGTCTTGTGACTGTGAAATATGACTGCCGTAAATTTGGTTAACCTCTATTGACTGCCTGTCTCTCTGTCTCTGTCTCTCTCTCTCTCTCTCTCTCTCTCTCGTGTTGTAGATCTGGTTATAATATAAAGGTGTTAGCTCTATGAATCTTGGAGCATTACCTTGAGATTATTTGCTACTCTGGCTATTAAATGAGTGTGTATATATATATATATATATATATATATATATATATATATATATATATATATATATATACAGTATATATATATATATATATATATATATATATATATATATATATATATATATATATATATATATATGAGAGAGAGAGAGAGAGCGCGCGCGTTCGATGTTATTAAACACAAAGTGAGATATAAAGGGCTTTATCTCCTATAAATGAGAGAGAGGAGAGAGAGAGAGAGAGAGAGAGAGAGAGAGAGAGAGAGAGAGAGAGAGAGAGAGCTCTATCTCCTTACAGACCCATCACAAGACCCAAACCGTTTCTCATAAGAACTGATCCTCTTCAATTATCTAAGGAGATTAAATAAACAGAAGAAACAAAAGGAGAGAGAGAGAGAGAGAGAGAGAGAGAGAGAGAGAGAGAGAGAGAGAGAGAGAGAGGAGAGAGAGAGAGAGAGAGAAGAAGGGTAATAAAACTATAAGGGAACGAGGTTTCGAGGTAAAACCGTTAAACGGATGTAGTTAAGATTTGATATGTGGGTGGAGGAGCTCCTATTGGTTGACAGACTATGGGTTGATAAATAAATGATTGATAAACCAAGGGTTGGTAGACTAAGGGTTGATAAACTAAGGGTTTGTAGACTAAGGATTGATAAACTTATGGTTGATAGACTAAGGGTTTATAAACTAAAGGTTGACAGACTAAGGGTTTATAAACTAATGGTTGACAGACTAAGGGTTTATAGACTAAGGATTGATAGACTAATGGTTAATAGACTAATGGTTGACAGACTAAGAGTTTATAGACTAAGGGTTGATAGACTAAAGATTGATAGACTAAGGGTTGATAGACTAAGGGTTGATAGGCTAATGGTTGACAGATTAATGGTTAACAGACTAAGGGTTGATAAAATAATGATTGACAGACTAATGGTTGATACACTGAAGGTTGATAGACTAATGGTTGATACAATAAAGGTTGACAAACTAATGGTTAATACACTGAGGGTTGATAGGCTAATGGTAGACATATTAATGACTAACAGACGTTGATAGACCACGGATTGATAGACTAAGGAATGATACACTAATGGTTAACAAACTAAGGGTTGATAAACTAATTATTGACAGATTAATGGTTGATAAACTGAAGGTTGATAAACTAATTGTTGACAGATTAATGGATGATAAACTGAAGGTTGATAACTAATTGTTGACAGATTAATGGTTGATAAGCTGAAGGTTGATAGACTAACGGTTGACAGACTAAGGGTTTGATACACTAAGGTTAACAAACTAATGGTTAACACACTAAGGGTTGATAGACTAATGGTTGACATATTAATGGTTAACAGACTAAGGATTGATAAACTAATGGTTAACACACTAATGGTTGACAGAGTAATGGTTGATAGACTAAAGGTTGACACACTAAATGTTGACAGACTAAGGGTTGATAAACTAAGTGTTGATAAACTAAGGGTTGACAGATTAATGGTTCACAGACTAAAGGTTGATAGCGTAATGTTTAACAGACTGAGGATTGACATTTACATAAACTAACGCAGGTATAAAACTAGAAAAGCTGTCAGTGTTCAAACCTCCGCCACGGCAAGTTATATCCCGAACACAGCTTGCCTTTCTCAGAAACAATTAAGACCGTAGGCGTATTTTTCGTTCGACCTTTTGCTCGACCTTAACCTTGACCTTTGACCTAGGACTTTCAAACTTGAATCACTTCCACATAACAGTTAATCCCTAAAAGTTTCACTATTCTGTGAGTACGAATTGTGGCCAGGAAGTTGTTTGTTTACAAACGAACAAACGACGGTGGAAACACAACCTCCGCCCAACTTCCTCGGCGAAGTTAAAAAACTTATCAAATGGATACAAAAAAAAAAAAAAAAAAAAAAAAAAAAAAAAAAAAAAAAAGAGCATGGTGGTACCCCAATATGCTTATTGGAGGGAGTACTCCCTCCGTGCAAGAAAAGGGAGGGAAATGTCATCACTTCACCGCCGTCTTCCCTCCTACCTTCCATCTCCTCCACTCCTCCCTCTCTTCCTCCCTATCTCCGTCCCTCACCATCAAGCTTCAAAGAACACATAATTCATGGCGGGAAATAGACCGTGGCGGGAATTTACGCGCGCTTGCATATCGTCGTTACTACACCTCTCACACACAATCATCATCGCACGCCCGTGAAGACTACGGGTGGTTCAAATCTCTCCTTTGAATCAGGCACGAATGAAACAGATTCACAGATTGCCATAACGACAAATCGTTTCCAATCTAGAGTTTCAGTTGCGTGATGACACGGTCTGAATCTTCACCCAAAATAACGTGTAAGCAAATGAAGGTCTTTCCAATTAAATAGTTAGACCTAATTTCTTTCTAAGTATGAATATATAGTGAATTTTCTATTTTTAAACTTTCGTATAACTTAATTGGAAACCGGTTGAGCTTTCTTATTGAAATTTGCGTTTCTATTAAATGAAAATCGTTCAAATGAACGTGCATATTTTTTAGTCATGAAAATGACGTGTCATTACAAATTTGGTTTTACCCTTTGCATTTAAATAAAATATGTAAAACTATATATTTCATAATTTTATTTACATTTCTAGTCCCAGTTTTGGCTTGGATGCTTGTTATTATTATTATTATTATTATTATTATTATTATTATTATTATTATTATTATTATTATTATTATTAGCTAGGTTACAACCCTAGTTTGAAAGCAGGATGCTATAAGCCAAAGGGCTCCAACAGGGAAAACTGGCCCAGTGAGGAAAGGAAATAAGGAAATAAATGAATATGAAAAATAATGAACTATCAAAATAAAATATTTTAAAATAGTAACAACATTAAAACAGATATTTTCATCATAAACTATAAAAATAATTATATCAGCCAGTTCAACATAATAACATTTCCTGCACGTTTGTACTTTTGAAGTTCTATGTGAAAAAAAAAAAAAGTTCGGGAAGATATAAGATTCGATTGAAGTATAATCTAAAAGATTTATCGAACTTCGACATGTTTGGTGCTGACAGAGAAGTCTTGGGTTAGAGTTCTCTTGCTTGAGGGTACACTCGGGCACACTATTCTATCTTATTTCTCTTTCTCTTGTTTTGTTAAAGTTTTTATAGTTTATATAGGAAATATTAATTTACTGTTGTTGTTCTTAGAATATTTTATTTTCCCTTCTTTCCTTTCCTCACTGGGCTATTTTCCCTGTTGGGGCCCCTGGGCTTGTAACATCCTGCATTTCCAACTAGGGTTATAGCTTAGCTAATAATAATAATAACAATAATAATATGGAAGGATCTTATTTTCTATCTAAAACTAAATCCAACAAATTAACTATCACAACCTACATGATTTACTACTACAGTTTTGAACAGACCCTGTCCAGTAATAGAAATAAATCAAACAAAAACGACGCATATACGCAGGACCCCCAAAATATCTTATGCGTGCACGCAAATGTATAAACCGAGCTCTAAAATGCTTCATTTCCCTACAAAACTGGGACATTCATTTCTCGAATTCAATGTTAGATAATTGCTTCCAGATTCTTAAAACGGAAAGCAGTTACGCTTATGGCAATTGCATCAAATTGCCCTACGAGTGCACTAATGATAATTCCTTCGATAATTGTTATTGCCTCCAATAACTAAAGTCTCCAACTGCTCAATTGCTCTGTTTGTATCCAGACAATGTGAATGACCAACACACTCTCTCTCTCTCTCTCTCTCTCTCTCTCTCTCTCTCCTCTCTCTCTCTCTCTCTCTCTCTCTCTCTTTTTACCTGCAAATAGTTTGTACATAGCATTTGTACACCAAGTGTTTGCTCTCTCTCTCTCTCTCTCTCTCTCTCTCTCTCTCTCTCTCTCTC
>NC_090760.1:19144771-19152271 GCF_036898095.1 Palaemon carinicauda
AGAGAGAGAGAGAGAGAGAGAGAGAGAGAGAGAGAGAGATCCAAGCTAAAATCTAAACCGATGTGTAAAGATAACGTGATACAGAAAGAGACTTAGATTTTTGTGTGCTTGAGAGAGAGAGAGAGAGAGAGAGAGAGAGAGAGGAGAGAGAGAGAGAGATTCAAGCTAAAATTTAAACCGATGTGTAAAGATAACGTGATACAGAAAGAGAAACTTGGATTTTTGAGAGAGAGAGAGAGAGAGAGAGAGAGAGAGAGAGAGAGAGAGAGAGAGAGAGAGAGAGAGAGAGAGAGAATGAACATTCAAAATAAAATATAAACTAAAGGGTGATGATAAATACGATACCAAATGAGGAAATTGTTAATTTGATAAAAACACTGTGTATGTGTGTGTGTGAGAGAGAGAGAGAGAGAGAGAGAGAGAGAGAGAGAGAGAGAGAGAGAGAGAGAGAGAGAGAGAGAGAGAGAGAGAGAAGCATTCAAGCTAAAAATTAAGCGCTGAGGTGACATGAAAATATGATACAGAAAGAGCTAAATTAGATGTCTGTGTATGAGAGAGAGAGAGAGAGAGAGAGAGAGAGAGAGAGAGAGAGAGAGAGAGAGAGAGAGAGAATGAACATTCAAAATAAAATTTAAACAGAAGTGAGGAGAAAATATGATACAGGAAGAGCTAAATTAGATGTCTGTGTGTATGTGAGAGAGAGAGAGAGAGAGAGAGAGAGAGAGAGAGAGAGAGAGAGAGAGAGAGAGGAATGGGACAAATTTCATCCAATTTATAAAAACCAGGGACAGTCTACTTCCGAATTCACCCTTGTACGCCTTGATCCAAAGCTTCCAGGAGTCTAAGTTAGGCCTGAAAGAATACCCGACTAACGAGCCTATCCCATCATAATGGCCGGAGGATAAACTTCGGAAATTCTTCTTCTTTCAAGAAATAATAGGGCATTGGATGACATATTTTTTTCTTGCTGGATATATGAGATGAAATATCATAAATGATGGTTTCTTATGGGGGCGTACTTTAATTGAAGTTAACAATTTTCAATTATTTTTAACTATTGTATATTTAACTAGAGAGATTAGTTCACCAAGCGGTTAACTGGGCTCCACAAGGCACTAGAAGCGTTGGAAGACCCAGGTCTACATGGCTGAGGACTATGAAGAGCAAAGTAGATGAGGATGAATGGAGGAGTAATAGGGCATTGGATGACATCTTTTTTTTTCTTGCTGGATATATGAGATGAAATATCATAAATGCTGGTGTCTTATGGGGGCGTACTTTAATTAAAGTTAACAATTTTCAATAATTTTTAGATGTTGTATTTTTAACTAGAAAGATTAGTTCACCAAGCCTTGTGGGCTCCACAAGGCACTAGAAGCGTTGGAAGACCCAGGCCTACATGGCTGAGGACTATGAACCGTGAAGTAGATGAAGAAGAATGGAGAAGTAATAAGGCATTGGATGACATTTTTTTTTCTTTTTTTAAATGAAATATCATAAATGCTGGGTTCTTATGGGGCCGTACTTTAATTGAAGTTAACGATTTTCAATCATTTTTAACCATTGTATATCTAAAAAGAGAGATTAGTTCACCAAGCGTTTAACTGGGCTCCACAAGGCACTAGAATCGTTGGAAAACCCAGGTCTACATGGCTGAGGACTATGAAGCGTGAAGTAGATGAGGATGAATGGAGAAGTATTAAGATAAGAGACCACTAGCGAAAATTATCTGTAAGTGGACATGCATATTACGTCAGTTTCATTTTCATCTACTGGAGCAACAAGCATTAAGAGAGAGAGTCCATTTTATGTCACACTACAAATGTATATTTATAGTAACAATCCAAGCCTTTTTATTAAACCCGCGATTTAAATCAATATACTTCTGATAAAAAATATAAAAAAAGTCTTTCCCGCAATAACTCAAAAAAAAAAAATATTACTCGATTGTTGAAATGAACAAACCTATAAAATCTTCCGCTGATCACAAAAATAAAAACTTTAGATGAACCGAGATAACATTAACCTCTTTCAATCTATAATAAATAACAGATAAAGAATTATGCAAGCATAAAGGTTTACGAAACCTCATCTCACAAATCTCGGTCAAAGTTAAAATCTTATTGTCACGGATCTTAATCTCTCAAATACCTGTGTTCTCTAAGATAAGATGGATGGGTGCTCCCTCTTTGTTTTGAGCGAAGTCTCTCTCTCTCTCTCTCTCTCTCTGATACAGATAAAACATATCATCATCAGCAGTAACTAGTCCACTGCAGGACATAGGCCTCATACATGTCCTTAGTTCACTGCAGGACAAAGGCCTCAGACATGTCCTTAGTCCACTGCAGGACAAAGGTCTCAGACATGTCCTTAGTCCACTGCAGGACATAGGCCTCACACATAACCTTAGTCCACTGCAGGACAAAGACCTCAGACATGCCCTTAGTCCACTGCAGGACAAAGGTCTCAGTTATTAGTCCACTGCAGGACAAAGTTCTTAGCCATGTCCATAGTCTACTGCAGGACAAAGGCCTCAGATATGTCCTTAGTCCACTACAGGGGTCTCATACATGTCCTTAGTCCACTGCATGACAAAGGCCTCAGACAAATCCTAGTCCAGTGCAGAACAAGGGCCTAAGTCTTGTTCTTTCATTCCCGTTTGTTTATGGTCTTCCTATGCTAGTCTTGGATAGTCAATCATCAATTTTCGTTCCGTTACTTCGTCATCAATTATAGCAAACAACATATTGGAAAGAGTTTAAGACATGCTTATACCTCGACGCATTCCTTACTAAACGAATATCTTTATACGATAAAGTAAACAATAAAGTTCTTCAAGTAATGTTGATACATCGCCTTGACCTTCTAATTCTTTAAAGGAAAACTGTTCATTACCAAAATGTCGCCAAAGTCAGTATACCACAACGAGAAAAATATTTGGTTGCTGCACAAGAAATTACATAGATGCGAAGTACATTTATCACAGATGTATTATACATAACCAGATTTCTTAAATACATCTTTTTAAAGGTTTAAAGTCAGCTCATATATGGCAGAGGCAAGAGACAGGGGCATTGCCTTATCGAGCAGGACAATGCCACAATGCCATACAGACTGACCATATACACACATGATCAGCGCCCAAGCCTCCGCCCCTCCCCCCACCCAAGCTAGGACCAAGGAGGGTCAGGCAATGGCTACTGATGACTCAGCAGATACCCTATAGGCTTCCCTAATTCCCCTCTCCTTAACTCACAAGGATGGTGATGTTACGGCGACCAAAGAAACTAACGAGTTTATAGGGGACTCAAATCCCAGTCTAGCGATCACCACATGAGACCCGTATCTTTACAGATATATAGTTGGACGCAGGAATTCCTGGCGCCCTGGCTTTGAGGAAGTGCACCTGGTCACAACCTTACTGCACGGTGAGTAACTATACAAATAGTGTAGGGAGAGATGGCAGAGGTAGTGGAACTCGTCATGCAGTAGCCGTGTGACAGGGTGCACTTCCTCCAAGTTAGGCATGCTACGAATTCCTGTGTCCAACTGTACTTCAAAGTATGGTCAGCGCCCAAGGCCCCTCTCCACCAAGCTAGGACCAGGGAGGGCCAGGCAATGACTGCTGATAACTCGGCAGATAGACCTATAGGCTTTCTCCAAAGGTCACGTCCATAATTCACAAGAATGGTGAGGTTGCAGACACTACAAGAAAATATCGAGCTTGAGTGGGATTCGGACCCCAGCCTGGCGTAAGACTAAACAGGGACATTTCCATTAGGCCACCACAACCCTTGACACATTAAACAAGGCAGTTACTGAACTAGACATCTTTAGTGGATAGCTGCCTACTCTCTAATGACATTTCAACACTAAATTATGTTTCCAAGAAACATTTCTATACAGTGAGTAAATGTTATAGCTTTCCTAGTACACCTCCCCCTTCCCCTCAAACCCCCCCCCCCCTGCCCGGTCACACCAACCCCTTCAAAACAATTAAGGAAGTCAGCGAGAAACCCGTAACGCTTTACAATCAATTACAGCCGATGGTGTTATGTTACACTGCCAGACGTTAATACCATAAGGCGCTTAAACTGAACGTAACAGAAGGTAAGGATTAGGGTTTAACAAAGTAGGGTACTAGCTACAACTACTTGCTGTGCTGATAGTTTTACCGGATGGCCAACGGGGATGGCAACTAAAGAAATTCTTCACTCAAGGGGGTTAACTACCGCACTGTAGTTCATTGGCTCCTTTCTACTTGAAAAGGGTACAAGCGACTCCTAAGGTATGGTAAGAAGCTCTTCTAGGAGAAGGACACTCTAAATTCAAACCATTGTTCTCTACTCTTGGGTGATGCCATAGCCTCTACACAATGGTCTTCAGTACTTGCTGTGCTGATATTTTTACCGGATGGTTAACGAGTCTGACAAGTAAAGATTTTAATGGATTTAAAATACAGATGGAAAATTCATCTTCACTCAAGGGGTTAACTGCCACACTGCAGTTCAGTGGCTACTTTCCACTTGAAAAGGGTACAAGCGACTCTTTAGCTATGGTAAGAAGCTCTTCTAGAAAAAGGACACTCTAAAACCAAACCATTGTTCTCTACTCTTGGGTGATGCCATAGCCTCTACACCACGGTCTTCTAGTACTTACAGTGCTGATATTTTTACCGGATGGTCAACGAGTCTGATAAGTAAAGATTTTAAAGGATTTAAAATACAGATGGAAAATTCATCTTCAGTCAAGGGGTTAACTACCACACTGTAGTTCAGTGGCTACTTTCCACCATAAAAGGGTAGAAGACTCTTTACCTATGGTAAGCAGCTCTTCTAGGAGATGAACCCTCCAAAATCAAACCATTGTTCTCTATTCTTGGGTAGTACCATAGCCTCTGTACCCCGGTCTTCAACGGTCTTAGGTTAGAGTACGCTTGCTTGAGGTTACACTCAGGCACACTATTCTATGTATCCACATTTTCCCTGTTGGACCCCTTGGGCTTGTAGCATCTTGCTTTTCCACGAGGGGAGCATTCCAAAGCTATGAGGTGTAGGTTAAGTTTAATCACTCCTCTTAAAAGAATGAAGGTTATAGCTAACAGGAATCAGAAAAGGAATAGGGAAATTAAAAACAAGACTAAAGTTATAAAGGTACTGATAAATCTGTTAGTAATTCCATTACCAGAATCGTAGAAAACGGAATCAAGGTAGTGAATTCCACTCTACAAGTTAACGGAAAAAAGTTAAAGAGCAAAGTAATTTGAAACTGCTTTCAATTACCTTTTACTATCTACTCCACCATTCTATTCTTCTGATTACTATTTATCTTCAATATCAGCTGTTATTATCATTATCATCAAAAGGAGAATATTAACCAGCCCAACGGGTCAACTCAACATTAGCTGTCACAAGATGAATATTTCGTCTCTCTACCTGCCTCATTATATATCATACTGAAATATAGAGTCAACTATAAAAATGACATTCATTTTAACATATTAGAATTATCATATACAATGACCAATATTGAACTTACAAAAAATCGAGCCAATGTTTAAGTGCTAAGCATAGGTAAATTTTGTTAAAGTCTAGAATACGGGTTAAGCGTACGTAGATAGAATAAACCGAGCTGATATTAGAGTTCCTTCCTACTTAAAGGAGAACGTGTCCATTTGCTCATCTAACCTTATAGTATAATACCAACAATTAACGTTATTCCCTAATGAAGTCCTGTTTTCCAGAACTGAACTTCAGCTCTAGAAATTGCGCAGTACGTATATCGGAATAGCTTACTCCTTTTTTATTATTATACATTGCGCTGTACGTATATCGGAATAGGTTATTCCTACGTATATCGGAATAGGTTACTCCTTTATCATTATTATACATTGCGCAGTAAGTATATCGGAATAGCTATAGCTTACTCCTTCATTATCTTTATTATACATTACGTAATACGTACTGTATATCGGAATAGGTTACTCCTTTATCATTATTATATATTGCGCCGCACGTATATCGAAATAGGTAACTTTTGTTATTATTATTATTATTATTATTATTATTATTATTATTATTATTGTTGTTGTTGTTGTTGTTGTTAACTAAGATACAACCATAGTTGGAAAAGCAGGATGCTATAAGCCCCAGGGCTCCACCAGGGAAAAATAGCCCAATAAGGAAAGGATACAAGGAAATTAACAGACTACATGAGAAGTATTGAATAATCAGTATGAAATATTTTAAGATGAGTATCAAACGTCAATAAAGAACCGTCATAGATAAACTATGACGGGAGACTTATGTCAGCCTGTTCAACATAAAACAATTCGTTGCAAGTTTGAAACTTCTGAAGTTCCTACGATTCAACTGCCTAATTAGGAAAACCATTCCACAATCTGGTCTTAGCTGTGTAGTATTTACCCTTATGATGGAGAGCGCCTAGCAATTAGAATTAGCTGCATACCTAGTATTACGAACAGGGTAGTTACTGTCCAGGAAGATCTGAATGTAAAGGATGGTCAGAATTATGAATAATCTTATGCACCATGCATAAATGCACTGATTGAACGACGGTGTCAGAGATTAATATCTAGATCAGGAATAAGAAAGTTCTTGTCCAACAAATTAAAATCTGTGAGAAAAAAAAAATAGAAAATTATTCATTGATTTTACTTCATTCTGAAAAATGTAATTGTAATCAAACTTACTTATGCGTGATATTAAGTATCATACAAGAATACTTCTGTATAATGAAAGATGAGTAATTAATCAAGTTAGTTTTAGCAGCGTTACCTGGGGGAACATTCACTTTAATTTGACCGGAAGTAAAGTTTCACTAGAGTTGGTGTTTTGTAAATAATAATAATAATAATAATAAACAAGAACAACAGCAACAATAACCAATAATAATAATAATAATAATAATAATAATAATAATAATAATGATAATAAACAACCCCAAATAACAACAACAACAATAATAATAATAATAATAATAATAATAATAATAATAATAATAATAATACGTCCCGGTATTACCAATCAGAATGATGAGATGATAATGACGATGACATAATAATGATGGTGATTTAAATGATGATGATGATGATGATGATGAAAATAAAAATCGATATTTTGTGCTTTAATGATTATAAAATTTATATTGATAAAAACACAATTTTTTATTTTTTCATTTTTTGGTTTTCAGATTTAAAATACTGAAAAACCAAAACGATTTTACAAACCAAAATAAGTTTGGATTATATTAAAAGAACGTTCCTTTCTTTTGTGGTTCCTCTCATATGATGGAATAATAGATAAGGTTCAAAATAATACAATACAAAGGATACAACAAAAGAGTGTGAAATGCTAATGGGAAAATAAGATAGATATTAAGAATTAGGTGTTTACAATATGAAAGAGTTTTGACGATTAACAAAGAGATTTGAGAAATACATTAAGGTTCTGAGGTAAGTAGTAGTATGTAACATGATAA
>NC_090760.1:19157271-19179771 GCF_036898095.1 Palaemon carinicauda
AGAGAGAGAGAGAGAGAGAGAGAGAGAGAGAGAGAGAGAGAGAGAGAGAGAGAGAGAGAGAGAGAGAGAGAGAGAGAGAGAAGCGTAGTATCATTAAGAAACAATCCGAAAGGAATTTAAAAGAGAACAGCCGTGCTTCGAATACCTTCCAACGAGCACAGTTCCCAATCTTCCGCCCAAACATATGGTGTCGATAGCCGTGACTTGCAATTACTCGATTAATGATGGCTATTCTCTTATCGAGATCTATCAACTGTTGCTGCTGCAAATGCTGTCTTTCTTGCGAGTCACTCGTACGAAAAAAAAATTAAATCTTGATTTCATATTGAACGAGCTAAACAATAATTCGTGAAGTTTTATTCCAGCTGCGACTAAGTTGTGGATTGGTCTTCCTGATCGGGTAGTTGAAAAAGGTCAAAATTGCTGCAAAGGCTTTTACTTTGAACAGCCTAACATAAGTTTCTTTTTATAATTTATGTATGAAATATCTGTATTGATGTCATTTTTTTTTAAAATAAATATTTTAATTGTTCATTACTTCTCGTATCGTTTATTTCCTTATTGCCTTTCCTCATTGGGCTATTTTTCCCCGTTGGAGCCCTCGAGCTTATAGCATCCTGCTTTTCCAACTAGGGTTGTAGCTTAGCTAATAATAATAATAATAATAATAATAATAAAAGATTGCGAGACTTTGTTGGATAGTCGGTTAGGGTTCAATAATTTTTACTTCAAGATTGATTTAGCGTGAAAATCCTGGTTTTCCATATTTATGAGGTTCAATCGCAAGGAAATATGTAAATTAATCGAGGTACAGATGGAGTTATTTAAGCAAACTGATATGCAAATAATAGCGTGGTTGTGCCATGAATGTATTTTCTCAAAAAGAAAAAAAAAAAAAAAAAAAAAAAAAAAAAAAAAAAAAAAAAACTTTTATTGTTTATTGGGATTGCAAGATTATCAGCAGAAATTGTACTAGAATTATTAAGAAAACGGTTAAGAATTAATCTAATATATAAATCAATAATTAATAAATATCAAGATAATTTAATCCCATAGATTCCATACATTAATAAACATACATCAAAAACAACAAATGCAACCGTTTCTGGTTCACTGCATGACAAAGGCCTCGGAAATATCCTTATTCATGCCTATGGCTTTGCCAGTTCTCATCACCATGCTGGTCACTGCGGATTAGTGACGGTGGGAGACTTATAGTCTGATCGTTCAGAGCAAACCAACCTAACATGGGTGGCCCTGACTAGTACAGCTTTAGCTTATCATGGCGATACGCAAACCCTTTCACCATGTCGAGGTAATCCCCACTCAGGAACATAACTTAAAATCAAAATTTAAGCATTTATATTTAAATATATATATATATATATATATATATATATATATATATATATATATATATATATATATATGTGTGTGTGTGTGAGTATATATATATATATATGTGTGTGTGTGAGTATATATATATATATATATATATATATATATATATATATATATATATATGTGTGTGTGTGTGTGTGAGTATATATATATATATATATATATATATATATATATATATATATATATATAATGAAATTAAGAACATAAAATGCTCATTGCAGGTCTTAATAAATATATATATAAAACAAAATCATGACCTGACTATCCATAGTAAATGAATGCCCCAATATTCTTCTGTGCCCATCAGACAGACAATGGGTGACCTCACACAGCAGGTAACGGAATTTCAAGGGCACCAGATGGTACATCCATTTCCTGCATTTTTTCTTGAAGTCATTGCTCTTAGCACGAAAGGTCGTATGGTATAATAAACCCCATGGGTAACCTGGTATAACCTGGTATGGTACGGAATTTGGTATGGTGGCACATAAGTGTAATTCTAATTTGGAATTACTCTTGGCAAGGTTGGATATAAGTGTAGGCTTCCTCGAGACTTTGCTAAAATCGTAAAATATATTTAAGCTTGATAACTAAATAAATTTCCACGAATACATGTTTTTATGTATTCTTGTAAAAAACTCAAAATATATTTTCCGGTTAATGGCCACGAATAAATGTTCTTATGTATTCTTGTCAAAAACTCAAAATATATTTTCCGGTTAAAGACCACGAATAAATGTTCTTATGTATTCTTGTAAAAAACTCAAAATATATTTTCCGGTTAATGACCACGAATAAATGTTCTTATGTATTCTTGTAAAAAACTCAAAATATATTTTACGGTTAATGACCACGAATAAATGTTCTTATGTATTCTTGTAAAAAAACTCAAAATATATTTTCCGGTTAATGACCACGAATAAATGTTCTTATGTATTCTTGTAAAACATTCAAAATATATTTTCCGGTTAAAGACCACGATTAAATGTTCTTATGTATTCTTGTAAAAAAAGACTCAAAATATATTTTCCGGTTAATGACCACGAATAAATGTTCTTATGTATTCTTATAAAAAACTCAAAATATATTTTCCGGTTAATGACCACGAATAAATGTTCTTATGTACTCTTGTAAAAAAACTCAAAATATATTTTCCGGTTAATGACCACGAATAAATGTTCTTATGTATTCTTGTAAAAAACTCAAAATATATTTTACGGTTAATGACCACGAATAAATGTTCTTATGTATTCTTGTAAAAAACTCAAAATATATTTTACGGTTAATGACCACGAATAAATGTTCTTATGTATTCTTATAAAAAACTCAAAATATATTTTCCGGTTAATGACCACGAATAAATGTTCTTATGTACTCTTGTAAAAAAACTCAAAATATATTTTCCGGTTAATGACCACGAATAAATGTTCTTATGTACTCTTGTAGAAAAACTCAAAATATATTTTCCGGTTAATGATATTTCAGTAAAAGTAAATCCTTACAAAATATCTCTCAAACATAAATAGTTGAAAGTTGATAAAAAAAAATTATTATGAAGGGTCTTAATTTTGGAAGAAGACTCTCCCAGATGTTGGTCTCAATAAATCAAGAAAACAAAATCATCTAGAATACAACAAAACATATTTACCTCACAAAAAAATAAATAAATAAATAAATAAATAAAAAAAAAAAACAGCAATTCCTCAAACATAAAAATCTGGGTTAAATCTCTCTACTGATTCTAACATTCTAACAAAACAAGAAAAATTAACACTTTAGATCCGTTAAACAAAGATGAAGTAAACTCTAAAACCTGCGAACAAAGGATACATTGTGCGTGTGCAATCGACGAACAAATTGCTGTCATTGTCTCGTTCTGACTTTCAGTCTCGTCAGCTTCGACAGCGGAGTTTGTGGCTCAAGTTTTTTCTTCTTCTACCGGTGAGTACCCAACAATCGGTACCGCCAACATGAGATTTTTGAGAATGACGAAATATTATTATTCATTATTATTTATTATTATTATCATTATTATTATTATTATTATTATTATTATTAACTGACAATATTAATATTATTCTTATTGTTATTATTATTAATATTATTATTAATACTGACATTATTATTATTATTATTATTAATACTGACAATATTATTATTATTATTATTATTATTATTATTATTATTATTATTATTATTATTATTATTATTACTATTATTATTATTATTATCCTTTTCTTTATTATTATTATTATTATTATTATTATTATTATTATTAATGATACTATTATTATTATTATTATTATTATTATTATTATTATTATTATTATTATTATTAGCCAAGCTACAACACCAGTTGGAAAAGCACGGGCTCCAACAGGGAAAAATAGCCCCAGTGAGGAAATGGAATAAAGAAATAAATAAACTGCAACAAAAATAATAAACAATTAAAATGAAATTAGATGGAGGGAGTAAGGCATGCTTGGAAGGAACCTGTTGTTGTTGTTGTTGTTGTTGTTGTTGTTGTTGTTGTTGTTGTTGTTGTTGTTGGTGGTGGTGGGGGGGGGGGGGTTATGGCCTTCATAATTGCAACAGCCTAAGCTTGGCCAGAAGTTTCCGGCTTTTGTTAAAGATTGCCTGGTCCTTGTGGCCAAGCACGGGCTCTTGCAATTGATCGAAAGTAATTGTAATCAAGAAAAGGCAACCCGAGAATTGTTCAAAACAAATGGAGGAACAGAAGTTATAGGAGCTTGGTACAGTTGGCTTCATTAATTCCGGTACACTGAAGTCTCCTTAGCTTCCAATGAAGTGTACCGGAATTAATGAAGCCAACTGTACCTCTGGGTGGTAACGTCCCAGACTGGTGAACGCCAGACTGGGGTTTGAACCCAGCTCAAACTCGAAAGTTTCTTTGGTCGCTGCAGCCTCGCCATCTTTATGTGATAAATATTCTGGGCATGGAGAAGCCTATAGGTCTATCTGCTGAGTCATCAGCAGCCATTGCCTGGTCCTCCTTGGTCCTGGCTTGGGTGGAGAGGGGACTTGGGCGCTGATCATATGTATATATGGTCAGTCTCTAAGGTATTGTCCTGTCAATGCCATTCATGAGCGGCCTTTAAACCTTTAAACTGGCAATACTTTCGAATTGAAATAGAAATTGAGAATAATAGCAATAACTTCTTTTATTCTACAGTGCTTCACCTCTCTCAAATAGAGGCCATATTAAGCTTTCGAATTATATGCTACAACGGATTTAAAAATAAAATGTATACAATTACGTGATTTAGTTGGCCCACATATTGCACTGCACAGTGGGACTGCTTTACTGTTTACTTTGATCGGCGTTAATGAACTAATTATCTTTTTTATAAATACTGCTGTTTGTGTGGGAAATTAGTATAATTGCAATGAGAACAGTCTTCAATTATCAGATACTTATGCACTTTAGAATCATGATTGGTTATAACTTTGTCGTTATTTTCACTCTTCATAACAGTGAAATTCAAGATGATTAAGAAAGAGACAGGAGAAAGCCACGTGTTTTTTTTAATGATCCAAAGCTTAAAGTATGATCTTTTATTTTTATTGTTAATTATTACGCCGATATTTGACCAATACAGTTGTGCCAGTATTGGATCATTATTATATCTAATCACGCTAATGTCGAACCCAAAGAAAGGCGTATTCGAAACTTGTGTTATATTAATCTCTTCTCAGTATCAACAACTCTACTAAGACTTATTATAAGCCTTCCATTATTAGAGAAAAATTAATAAACTGGAATACCACTTGTCAAAGACTGATATATAAATCCTACCATACGAGTACCTAAATCTTAAAATTGCCCCAAGCCGAAAAAAAAAAAAACGTTCAAAAATGATGCAAATTCTTGTCATGTAATGACTGCTTCTGCTTCAGTGAATTTGCAAGAAATCAAGAGCAGTCGACAATATGTCAAGACGAGACCCAAAGATAATTGTAAGAGGGAGTAAGTGATGATTTATGAACCTCAATATCCATAGAATGAGAAGAGGAAGTAATTGTCACATAAGGTCAAGGATACCAAGGGTCAAGGATCCCAAGGGTCAAGGATAAAAAAGGTCAAGGATACCAATGGTCAAGGAAATCAAAAGTCAAGGATCCCAATGGTCAAGGATTCAAAAGGTCAAGGATCCCAAAGGGTATGGACAGGAAAAGGGTTACAATAGCACATCAAAAGGCCGTCTCCCCTATATAAAATATAGTGGAGCAAGTAGCCTATCTGGATATACACACACAGACACACACACACACACACACACATATATATATATATATATATATATATATATATATATATATATTTATATTATTCTCCTGTCACGCTCAACAGGATTGCCAGACTACTCGGTCTCTCCCAGTGTCTCAGGTAGAGGGGGAAGGAGTAGCCATACCCTGGTTAGGGGATGCGTATGTGTGTATATCTATCTAAACATTTAGCCGTAATTTTTGACGGATCGCCAACAAGAGTAAATGAATAAAAGGGGCAGACCGATACATGAAAAACCCTACGAAGTCACTCCGACGTCCCTATGAAGAAAGTCCCTTAGAAGTCCTTAGAAGTCCCTCCAAAGTCCCAACGAAGACCTACGAAGTAAGTCTCTTCGAAGTCCCTGTAATGTTCCTACGAAGTCTATACGAAGACCTATGAATGCAGTGTCTGCAAAGTCCCTAAAAAGTCCCTCCAAAGTCCCTACGAAGACCTACGAAGAAAGTCCCTTCAAAGCCCCTACAAAGTCCCTACGAAGTCACTCCGAAGTCCCAACGAAGGAAGTCCCTACTAAGTCCCACCAAAGTCCCTATGAAGACGTACGAAGAAAGTCCCTTCGAAGTCCCTGCGAAGTTCCTCCGAAGTCCCTACTAAGACCTATGAACACAGTCTATGCGACGTCCCTAAAAAGTCCCTACGAAGACATATGAATGAAGTCTCTGCGAAGTTCCTAAGAAGTCCCTTCAAAGTCCCTAGGAAGACCTACAAAGTCCCTTTGAGGTCTTTTCGAAGACCCTATGAAGACCTACAAGGAAGGTCCCCTAAGAAGTCCCTGCAAATATCTACGAAGGAAGTCCCCGCGAAGTCCTAACGAAGTCCTATGAAGGATGTCCCTGCATAGTCCCTACGAAGCCCTACGAAGGAAGTCCCTTCGAAGTCCCTTTATCACTCTGCTGAATTGCATTGCAGATTTCAAAGATTGGGAGACTCCTTCTCATTCTTTCTTTCTTCTTCTCCTCCGAAAAAAACAAAAGAGGTAATTCCGGAGACATTAGCCTTTGTCTCAAACCCAAAGAAGAATTCAAAACGGTTGATTACAGAAGACAGAGGTGGGCGGGTGGGCGGACGGGTGTGTGAGTGGGTGGGTTGGGTAACCCAACACCCGGTCCCTACCATTGGCGAACAGAGAAAAGGACACGAGAGACAATATCGAATGCCGATTTCCCATTAAAAATATCTCTCCGATGTAAACAAAAGCCACAGTCAGCCGGTGGCTTAGATTCTTTATTGCACTAAACTAGTGCCTCATTACACCTCAGGATTGTGTATGTAATCGATTGATAGGTTTGCTTAAAAGCGAATGGGTGTTACAGACAAATACACACAAACAAAGCCACTCCAACACCTAAAAACATACCAGACACCTCAGGCGTTTCGAACTGTCGACCTAACCGCGCCAGGACTCCTCGCTGCTGGGAAGGAAGGAAGCTGGTGACTGGTACAACACACGATCATACTCTACCGGGGTCTAAGCGATGTCAGGCAGGGCAGCCGATTGGGACTACGTTCTACCTCAAAAAAAAAAAAAAAAAAAAAAAAAAAAAAAAAAAAAAAGTCAACCGCATTTACTCTACGCAAATGTGAAAAAAACACGTCAACAGAAGATGTTTGTGGCTCATTAAAGTCGAACCTCAGGACGTGTCCTTTGCGTCAGAAGGTCTCTTTAAGGGATGAATGAACAAGATATTTGCATCTAGATACACCTGCTCTCTAGATATCCCATCTGTTTGTTCAATAAACTGCTAAGCAATAGAAATTATTTAAGGCTAGTAGAAAAGGCGTAAGAGATAAAATATAAAAATGGTTTGATTTTTTCGTTTCACTCTCTCCATTTAAATTCAGTTAACTTATACTGACCTGAGCATTGAATTACATACCCGATAGTCGATTGAGCAGCGTGTGGAGAAATATATATATATATATATATATATATATATATATATATATATATATATATATATATATATATATATATATATATATATAATATATATACTATATATATATATATATACATATATATATATATATATATATATATATATATATATATATATATATATATATATATATATATATATATACACACACACGCACGCACCACAACAACAAAGAACAAATGCAGTTATTTCTAGTCTTCGCATATACCGTACACATCACTGATTAATCACTATAATTCAGCACATTGAATTATAATGATTAATATGATTTCCTTAGTTTCTTTTTAGGGAATTTCTAAGGAAAGAAGTTAAATTGTTAGATTACAATTTGGAGAAATACTCAATGTATACGTTTTCACATATGCGTGTACATATGCATATTTTTCCAATCCCGTATATATGTATATGTGCATATGTATGTAAACAGCCTGGAGCAATACTGAAAGACTTGACACCAATGTTCGCATTAGAAGGATGAAAAGAAAGAAAAAGGAAAATTGGAACACTACTATTGAAAATCGATAGATGGTTTCAAAGGATGACTGGAAGTAAGTAAACAATGCAGCTGGAAAAAAATAAAATCATAATAAGTATTTTGTGTAATGTATTTATGGGTATTGTATAATGTATTAAATTCTAGAAATAAAATGAGATAATGATTCATTATCTTGATTTGTTAAGAGAAAAAATAAGAACTTGCTTCGTTTGAGCATGACTGTGGAAGGACATCATTTTCGTAATGTCTTGAGAGAGAGAGAGAGAGAGAGAGAGAGAGAGAGAGAGAGAGAGAGAGAGAGAGAGAGAGAGAGAGAGAGAGAGAGAGAAACAAGAAAAAGAAAAACAGATGGTAATGAGAAACCGTTGGCAAAGCAATGTTAATGAGAACTGATTTGATTTTAAGAATATATAGATGAAGGCAATATTAGGATATGAGAGAGAGAGAGAGAGAGGAGAGAGAGAGAGAGAGAGAGAGAGAGAGAGAGAGAGAGAGAGAGAGAGAGAGAACACGTCCGTTCGTAGTAAAACGATGATCCAAATTCGTCTATTCCTCACGAATATTGAAGCAAAAAAATCGATAGATTTAATATCAGGTCATTTTTACGTTTTACGCAGATAATTTACCCCCCCCCCCCTCCGCTATCGAATGCAAGAGAGACAGTCAGTCAGTCAGACAGACAGAGAGTGATTTCATGCAGGAAAAGTTTTCTAATGAATCGAGACAAGAAAACCTATAAAAAAAGACAACGGCTTTCATCACTTCGATCAACACAGACGACGTTCGGGAGAAAATTCAATCAGGGAAGCCATGATTTGGACAAGGGAAGTGAGCTTCAAATACTGAGAGAGAGAGAGAGAGAGAGAGAGAGAGAGAGAGAGAGAGAGAGAGAGAGAGAGAGGGGTTTAGTGAATATAAGGATTTTTAGAGCGAAAGGTACATAAAGTGATATAGTGTCATTGTTGTGAGAGAGAGAGAGAGAGAGAGAGAGAGAGAGAGAGAGAGAGAGAGAGAGAGAGGGGGGGGGCGGGTTTAGTGAACATAAGGATTTTTAGAGCGAGAGATACATAAAGTGATATACACTGTAATTGTTGAGAAGAGAGAGAGAGAGAGAGAGAGAGAGAGAGAGAGAGAATTTAAACTCAGAGCGCCAGATCAGATAAGAGCTAAAATACTGTCTCTGTCTAATGGCTGTATGTTTCGGTTGATATTAAACAAAGGTTTGAGAAAGTTATACCAGTACACATGATCAACATTTTTTGCTCTGAATTAAATTAACATTTTCATAAGTTTTTCTAAATCTTTATTAAAATCCCATAAGTGAGATCAAAGTATAATTTAAAGAACTTCAAATTTGAGGAAAAAAACTAAAGACGCCCATTAATAAAATCTAATACTCAGATCTAAAAAAAAAAAAATAAAAAAAAAATCGAACAATTTTATCCGACCGAGTTGCACCCAAAGTAATAAGGACCAATGCTGTGGTCCTGACAGAGTATATTTAAAAGTTAATTAGCTTTTAACGAAAACGTAAACAATGTAACGAGTAGCAATTTCGCTTAACGACTGTGTATGTTCTTGTACCTTTGCAGGTGCGTGCAAGTAGGCTTGTACCGGCAAACTGCGTGCATGTGTACTGGAATGGTTGGTGAGGTTATCAGAATTAATGAGAAAATGAATACTAAGTATTACTAACCACTAATATATATATATATATATATATATATATATATATATATATATATATATATATATATATATATATATATACACGAGCTATATATTCATATATAATTATAAATAGAAATAAATCAATATATATATATATATATATATATATATATATATATATATATATATATATATATATATTTACATATATATATATAATATATATATATATATATATATATATATATATATATATATATATATATATATATATATATATATACAGTATACATATATGTATATGTATAAATATATATATATATATATATATATATATATATATATATATATATATATTTATACATATACATATATATTTACTGTATATATATATATATATATATAGAGAGAGAGAGAGAGAGAGAGAGAGAGAGAGAGAGAGAGAGAGAGAGAGAGAGAGAGAGAGAGAGAGAGAGAGAGAGAGAGACATAATTGATGGATATTAAATATCTTACACTTCTGCAATCCAAGAGAAAATACATTATAACAAAAAAAAAAAGATCCTTCAATATTACTACAGGTACTTTCAACAACACTACTACGATTATTATTGATATTGGACTAATAGTATCACTGACGCAATATCTACTCCATATTGACACTTCTGTTGCAGCAACACAAGCTTATCATTTAACGTTTATCCATAATAAAAACAATGATGAATATTTTTTAACTTCTGTTGCAGCAACACAAGCTTATCATTGTGGTTAACGTTTATCCATAATAAAAACAATGATGAATATTTTAACTTCTGTTGCAGCAACACAAGCTTATCATTATGGTTAACGTTTATCCATAATAAAAACAATGATGAATATTTTTTAACTTCTGTTGCAGCAACACAAGCTTATCATTATGGTTAACGTTTACCCATAATAAAAACAATGATGAATATTTCTAACTTCTGTTGCAGCAACACAAGCTTATCATTATGGTTAACGTTTATCCATAATAAAAACAATGATGAATATTTCTAACTTCTGTTGCAGCAACACAAGCTTATCATTATGGTTAACGTTTATCCATAATAAAAACAATGATGAATATTTCTAACTTCTGTTGCAGCAACACAAGCTTATCATTATGGTTAACGTTTACCCATAATAAAAACAATGATGAATATTTCTAACTTCTGTTGCAGCAACACAAGCTTATCATTATGGTTAACGTTTATCCATAATAAAAACAATGATGAATATTTCTAACTTCTGTTGCAGCAACACAAGCTTATCATTATGGTTAACGTTTACCCATAATAAAAACAATGATGAATATTTCTAACTTCTGTTGCAGCAACACAAGCTTATCATTATGGTTAACGTTTATCCATAATAAAAACAATGATGAATATTTTTAACTTCTGTTGCAGCAACACAAGCTTATCATTATGGTTAACGTTTATCCATAATAAAAACAATGATGAATATTTTAACTTCTGTTGCAGCAACACAAGCTTATCATTATGGTTAACGTTTATCCATAATAAAAACAATGATGAATATTTCTAACTTCTGTTGCAGCAACACAAGCTTATCATTATGGTTAACGTTTATCCATAATAAAAACAATGATGAATATTTTTTAACTTCTGTTGCAGCAACACAAGCTTATCATTATGGTTAACGTTTATCCATAATAAAAACAATGATGAATATTTTTTAACTTCTGTTGCAGCAACACAAGCTTATCATTATGGTTAACGTTTATCCATAATAAAAACAATGATGAATATTTTTTAACTTCTGTTGCAGCAACACAAGCTTATCATTATGGTTAACGTTTATCCATAATAAAAACAATGATGAATATTTTTTAACTTCTGTTGCAGCAACACAAGCTTATCATTATGGTTAACGTTTATCCATAATAAAAACAATGATGAATATTTTTTAACTTCTGTTGCAGCAACACAAGCTTATCATTATGGTTAACGTTTATCCATAATAAAAACAATGATGAATATTTTTTAACTTCTGTTGCAGCAACACAAGCTTATCATTATGGTTAACGTTTATCCATAATAAAAACAATGATGAATATTTCTAACTTCTGTTGCAGCAACACAAGCTTATCATTATGGTTAACGTTTATCCATAATAA
The DNA here is from genome assembly GCF_036898095.1 of Palaemon carinicauda. NCBI lineage: Eukaryota > Metazoa > Arthropoda > Malacostraca > Decapoda > Palaemonidae > Palaemon > Palaemon carinicauda. The sequence goes on from NC_090760.1 coordinate 19,169,252, forward strand.
AAACAATGATGAATATTTTTTAACTTCTGTTGCAGCAACACAAGCTTATCATTATGGTTAACGTTTATCCATAATAAAAACAATGATGAATATTTTTTAACTTCTGTTGCAGCAACACAAGCTTATCATTATGGTTAACGTTTATCCATAATAAAAACAATGATGAATATTTTTTAACTTCTGTTGCAGCAACACAAGCTTATCATTATGGTTAACGTTTATCCATAATAAAAACAATGATGAATATTTCTAACTTCTGTTGCAGCAACACAAGCTTATCATTATGGTTAACGTTTATCCATAATAAAAACAATGATGAATATTTTTTAACTTCTGTTGCAGCAACACAAGCTTATCATTATGGTTAACGTTTATCCATAATAAAAACAATGATGAATATTTTTTAACTTCTGTTGCAGCAACACAAGCTTATCATTATGGTTAACGTTTATCCATAATAAAAACAATGATGAATATTTTTTAACTTCTGTTGCAGCAACACAAGCTTATCATTATGGTTAACGTTATCCATAATAAAAACAATGATGAATATTTTTTAACTTCTGTTGCAGCAACACAAGCTTATCATTATGGTTAACGTTTATCCATAATAAAAACAATGATGAATATTTTTTAACTTCTGTTGCAGCAACACAAGCTTATCATTATGGTTAACGTTTATCCATAATAAAAACAATGATGAATATTTCTAACTTCTGTTGCAGCAACACAAGCTTATCATTATGGTTAACGTTTATCCATAATAAAAACAATGATGAAATTTTTTAACTTCTGTTGCAGCAACACAAGCTTATCATTATGGTTAACGTTTATCCATAATAAAAACAATGATGAATATTTCTAACTTCTGTTGCAGCAACACAAGCTTATCATTATGGTTAACGTTTATCCATAATAAAAACAATGATGAATATTTTTTAACTTCTGTTGCAGCAACACAAGCTTATCATTATGGTTAACGTTTACCCATAATAAAAACAATGATGAATATTTCTAACTTCTGTTGCAGCAACACAAGCTTATCATTATGGTTAACGTTTATCCATAATAAAAACAATGATGAATATTTCTAACTTCTGTTGCAGCAACACAAGCTTATCATTATGGTTAACGTTTATCCATAATAAAAACAATGATGAATATTTTTTAACTTCTGTTGCAGCAACACAAGCTTATCATTATGGTTAACGTTTATCCATAATAAAAACAATGATGAATATTTTTTAACTTCTGTTGCAGCAACACAAGCTTATCATTATGGTTAACGTTTATCCATAATAAAAACAATGATGAATATTTCTAACTTCTGTTGCAGCAACACAAGCTTATCATTATGGTTAACGTTTATCCATAATAAAAACAATGATGAATATTTTTTAACTTCTGTTGCAGCAACACAAGCTTATCATTATGGTTAACGTTTATCCATAATAAAAACAATGATGAATATTTTTTAACTTCTGTTGCAGCAACACAAGCTTATCATTATGGTTAACGTTTATCCATAATAAAAACAATGATGAATATTTCTAACTTCTGTTGCAGCAACACAAGCTTATCATTATGGTTAACGTTTATCCATAATAAAAACAATGATGAATATTTCTAACTTCTGTTGCAGCAACACAAGCTTATCATTATGGTTAACGTTTATCCATAATAAAAACAATGATGAATATTTTTTAACTTCTGTTGCAGCAACACAAGCTTATCATTATGGTTAACGTTTATCCATAATAAAAACAATGATGAATATTTTTTAACTTCTGTTGCAGCAACACAAGCTTATCATTATGGTTAACGTTGACCCATAATAAAAACAATGATGAATATTTCTAACTTCTGTTGCAGCAACACAAGCTTATCATTTAACGTTTATCCATAATAAAAACAATGATGAATATTTCTAACTTCTGTTGCAGCAACACAAGCTTATCATTATGGTTAACGTTTATCCATAATAAAAACAATGATGAATATTTTTTAACTTCTGTTGCAGCAACACAAGCTTATCATTATGGTTAACGTTTATCCATAATAAAAACAATGATGAATATTTTTTAACTTCTGTTGCAGCAACACAAGCTTATCATTATGGTTAACGTTGACCCATAATAAAAACAATGATGAATATTTTTTAACTTCTGTTGCAGCAACACAAGCTTATCATTATGGTTAACGTTGACCCATAATAAAAACAATGATGAATATTTTTTAACTTCTGTTGCAGCAACACAAGCTTATCATTGTGGTTAACGTTGACCCATAATAAAAACAATGATGAATATTTTTTAACTTCTGTTGCAGCAACACAAGCTTATCATTGTGGTTAACGTTTATCCATAATAAAAACAATGATGAATATTTTTTAACTTCTGTTGCAGCAACACAAGCTTATCATTGTGGTTGACGTTTATCCATAATAAAAACAATGATGAATATTTTTTAACTTCTGTTGCAGCAACACAAGCTTATCATTATGGTTAACGTTTATCCATAATAAAAACAATGATGAATATTTTTTAACTTCTGTTGCAGCAACACAAGCTTATCATTATGGTTAACGTTTATCCATAATAAAAACAATGATGAATATTTTTTAACTTCTGTTGCAGCAACACAAGCTTATCATTATGGTTAACGTTTATCCATAATAAAAACAATGATAAATATTTCTAACTTCTGTTGCAGCAACACAAGCTTATCATTATGGTTAACGTTTACCCATAATAAAAACAATGATGAAATTTTTTAACTTCTGTTGCAGCAACACAAGCTTATCATTACGGTTAACGTTTATCCATAATAAAAACAATGATGAATATTTCTAACTTCTGTTGCAGCAACACAAGCTCATCATTATGGTTAACGTTTATCCATAATAAAAACAATGATGAATATTTTTTAACTTCTGTTGCAGCAACACAAGCTTATCATTGTGGTTAACGTTTATCCATAATAAAAACAAGGATGAATATTTCTAACTTCTGTTGCAGCAACACAAGCTTATCATTTAACGTTTACCCATAATAAAAACAATGATGAATATTTCTAACTTCTGTTGCAGCAACACAAGCTTATCACTATGGTTAACGTTTATCCATAATAAAAACAATGATGAATATTTCTCAAGTGTCAAATCTGCAGTTCTATAATCAACGTCCGAACAAACTACTACTGCGAAAAGTTGGAATGAAATTCTAAACTCGGCGATGGAAGCAACTTCCAAAGCCCAGATATTAAACCGAGAGGTGACGAATGATTGAGGAATGAATAAAACATTCATTTGCGATTAATAAGTATTTCGTGTGGTTGTGTTGTGTTTAACTGGAAGACAGACAGCATCAGAAGGACATAGACAGTAGATGGACAGAGGGACGGGCAAATAAACAGAGGTAAGCGACGCAAGCATGAAAAATTAGGTGCCTGAACATATACAATTATTACTTTCAGCCATAATGAAATTAGATTTAACAGAAACAAAATAGATCATATTAACAGGAACATAAACCAAGAAAATTTCATATTCGAGTGTTTTTATTTATCATCATTTTCTCCTACGCCTATTAACGCAAAGAGCCTCGGTTAGATTTCGCCAGTCGTCTATATCTTGAGCTTTTAATTCAATACTTCTCCATTCATCATCATCTACATCACGCTTCATAGTTCTCAGTCATGTAGGACTGGGTCTTCCAACTCTTCTAAGTGTCTTGCGGAGCCTAGTTCTAAGTTTGGTGAAATCATCTCTTGGGGAGTGTGAAGAGCATGCCCAAACCATCTCCATCTACCCCTCACCATGATCTCATCCACATATGGCACTCGAGTAATCTCTTTTATAGTTTCATTTCGAATCCTGTCCAGCCACTCACTCAAGTCCCAATATCCTTCTGAAAGCTTTGTTCTCAAATCTACAAAATCTGTTGGATATTATTTCATTGCCATACAACGAATCAAGCAAATAATACGCTAACCATCGTTAACATTCCATGGTAGGAGGGGTTACCCCGAGACGAACACTGCAACCACAATGTGAGTGCGTGTTTGTGCATATCTATCTAAATATTTATGGTGGGAGGTACGCTATTACATTAGAATTCTCCGAATTCTGGGAATTAAAAGTTTAATTTCATGCAGTTTCTTCATTTTATTCTACAACTTCTGTATAGCAAGACTATTTTTCAATTTCTTCATTTTATTCTACAATTTCTGTATAGCAGGACTATCCCTCAATTTCTTCATTTTATTCTACAACTTCTGTATAGCAAGACTATTTTTCAATTTCTTCATTTTATTCTACAATTTCTGTATAGCAGGACTATCCCTCAATTTCTTCATTTTATTCTACAACTTCTGTATAGCAAGACTATTTTTCAATTTCTTCATTTTATTCTACAACTTCTGTATAGCAAGACTATTTTTCAATTTCTTCATTTTATTCTACAATTTCTGTATAGCAGGACTATCCCTCAATTTCTTCATTTTATTCTACAATTTCTGTATAGCAAGACTATTTTTCAATTTCTTCATTTTATTCTACAATTTCTGTATAGCAGGACTATCCCTCAATTTCTTCATTTTATTCTACAATTTCTGTATAGCAGGACTATCCCTCAATTTCTTCATTTTATTCTACAATTTCTGTATAGCAGGACTATCCCTCAATTTCTTCATTTTATTCTACAACTTCTGTATAGCAAGACTATTTTTCAATTTCTTCATTTTATTCTACAATTTCTGTATAGCAGGACTATCCCTCAATTTCTTCATTTTATTCTACAATTTCTGTATAGCAAGACTATTTTTCAATTTCTGTATAGCACGACTATTTTTCAATTTCTGTATAGCACGACTATTTTTCAATTTCTTCATTTTATTCTACAATTTCTGTATAGCAGGACTATCTCTCAATTTCTTCATTTTATTCTACAATTTCTGTATAGCAAGACTATCTCTCAATTTCTTCATTTTATTCTACAATTTCTGTATAGCAGGACTATCTCTCAATTTCTTCAGTTTATTCTACAATTTCTGTATAGCAGGACTATCTCTCAATTTCTTCATTTTAGTTTACAATTTCTGTATAGCAGGACTATCTCTCAATTTCATGTTATTCTACAATTTCTGTAAAGCAGGACTATCTCTCACTTTCTTCATTTTATTCTACAATCTCTGTATAGCAGGACTTTCTCTCACTTTCTTCATTTTATTCAACAATTTCTGTATAGCAGGACTATTTCTAAATTTCTTCATTTTATTCTACAATTTCTGTATAGCAGGACTATATTATATCAGTTAATTACAGATATCACCAGGTTATTCATCTGCAAATACCGGAAGTTTCAACCGACAGATTACATTCGCTCACTTCGACTCATTAACGTGCAAAACTCCTGGTGACAATAAAGCAGATTATTATGCATACATAATAATATAATTTTCCAGTAATACACACATCAAATATTCAAATCAAACATACAACAGAAACAGAAAACCATCTATAAAATCAAAAGTGACGCCATACGAAGTACCAAAAAGCCCATGAGAGAGAGAGAGAGAGAGAGAGAGAGAGAGAGAGAGAGAGAGAGAGAGAGAGAGAGAGAATTCAAGTGACGCAAAATGAGGTACCAAAAAGCCCATGAGAGAGAGAGAGAGAGAGAGAGATTATCAACAAAATCAAGAGGAACACAAAACGAGGCAACTAAAAGCCCATTTAAGAGAGAGAGAGAGAGAGAGAGAGAGAGAGAGAGAGAGAGAGAGAGAGAGAGAGAGAGAGAGAGAACTACCAACGAAATTAAGAGGAACACAAAACGAGGCAACAGAAAGCCCATTTAAGAGAGAGAGAGAGAGAGAGAGAGAGAGAGAGAGAGAGAGAGAGAGAGAGGAGAGAGAGAGAGAGAGAGAGAGAGACTACCAACGAAATCCAGAGGAACACAAAACGAAGCAACAAAAAGCCCATTTAACAGAGAGAGAGAGAGAGAGAGAGAGAGAGAGAGAGAGAGAGAGAGAGAGAGAGAGAGAGAGAGACTAAGCACGCCTTTCGATGTGGAGAACTGAAATCAGTCTCTCGCTATCTTGTGTCCCTGGAGTATCGAAGAGGTGGCATTCTTTTTCCCTTAACCCCCGGACGTTCGAGACCTCCCAGACATTATATTATTTCTCCAGCTTATGTTCCTTCAATGGAAATTCCCCGTGAAATACGGGGAGGAGTTTTTAGTATCCTCTATTTCACCTTTTTATGGTCGTTTCTTTCGTAACGTCTTATTTTCGCTATTTTTTTTTTCTATTGGAATATTCTTGGCTATTTTGTGCTTCCTGTTTATTTATTTTTCTTTTTTTTAATAAATAAGTTTTTCATAATGATGTTCCTCTTGCAATATCAATGTATTTTTTTTCATTTAATTTATCTCCATTTAGGGGCTTACTTTAAATTTGCTTATTATTAGTTTTAATAGTTTTAAAGGTAACTCATGAATGGCAGAGGCAAGAGCCAGGACAATGCCCTGGAGACTGACCTCATATACACATGATTAGCGCCCAAGTTCCCTCTAAATCAAGCTAAGACCTGGGAGAGCCAGGCAATGCCTGCTGATGACTCAGCAGCTAGAGCTATAAACTCCCCCAAACTCACCATATCTAGCACACAAGGAAAGTGAGGCTGCAGACACTACTAGATACTATAAAGCTTCAACGGGTCTCGAACTCTTTCCCAACAGATTGCCAAGCAGCAGCGTTTTCAATAGGCTTCAATAACTTTATTTTTAGTTTCTTAACTTCAGTTTGCCTTATGTGAATAATGGTAGCTTTACAATTCACATTTCTTTCAATTAGGTTTTATCAACGATTTCTTAGTTTTAACTTGTTTTATCTTGGTTTCAACTTGGTTTTAATGGGCTTTATCAATCACTTCTTGGTTTTAACTTGATCTTAACAAGAATTTCTTGGTTTTAACTTTGTTTTAACAACCGTTTCTTGGGTTTAACCTGGTTTTAACAACCATTTCTTGGTTTTGAATTGGTTTTAACAACAAATTCTTGGTTTTACCTTGTTTTTAAAAACCATCTCTTGGTTTTAACTATATTCTAACAACCATTTATTGGTCTTTAACTTGATTTTAACAACCATTTCTTGATTTTAACAAGCATTTCTTGGTTTTAACTTGGTTTTAACAACCATTTCTTGGTTTTAACAACCATCTCTTGGTTTTAAATGTGTTTTAATGACCATTTCTTGGTTTTAACTTGATTTTAACAACAATTTCTTGTTTTAACTTAGTTTTAACAACCATCTCTTGGTTTTAAATATGTTTTAATAACCATTTCTTGGTTTCAACTTTATTTTAACAACCATTTCTAGGTTTAACTTTGCATTAAGAACCATTTACTGGTTTAACCCTAGCTTTAATAACAATTACAGAAATACAACCGAGACTCGTAATTATACGAAATCACTCAACATATACTTTATTTGCTATAGCAATGGAAAAATTAACTTAACTTTATATCTTAATTAACCAAATGAAGCAAAGGATTAATGAAAAATTACTTTAGCAAATAATCCTGTGAAAATTATCCATCAAAAATGTAATTGTCTAGAATTATTGAAGATTTGAAGGATTTACGATAAGTATTGGATCAGGATTGATGAAAAAACAGATTAGCAACATTATTATGAACGCAAAACACTAAGTGATTGGGATTTAAGTAACATTCGATTACATGTTAATTAGTAATTATTCAAAGGGGTATTCAAGTATTAACAAAGTTAAAGATATAATCTACCCTATGTATTAAAGAGAAAGTGTATGTGTCTATATATATATATATATATATATATATATATATATATATATATATATATATATATATGTATATATATATATATATACATATATAAATATATAAATATAAATATATATATACATATATATAAATATATAAATATAAATATACATATATATATAAATCTCGGTAAATCTCAATATATAAATATAAATATAAATATATATATATATATATATATATATATATATATATATATATATATATATATATATATATATATATATATAAATCTCCGTAAATCTATATAAATATATAAATATATACATAATAATAATAATAATAATAATAATAATAATAATAATAATGTACACTACCCGTAAAAATACGCCTAAATATTTAGAGATATGCACACACACGCACACCCTTCTGCCCAGGGTATGACTACTTCATCTCCCCCATCCTCAGTGACTCTCTCTCTCTCTCTCTCTCTCTCTCTCTCTCTCTCTCTCTCTCTCTCTCTCTCTCTCTCTCTCTCTGTATGTATATATACATACATAAAAAAGATAAAAAGTGTAAATTATACCAAGAAAACTTTCAAAATCATGGAAAAAGTAACAGCTATAGATGGAGGAGGAGAGGGGGAGGGGGAGGGAGAGAGAGAGGTCAAGGGAGGGGGGTAGGAGGAAAAGGTAGGGGTAGGAGGAAAAGGTAGGGGGCGTAGACAGTGCACCCGGCAAAATTGAAGTTTTGGACAAAATTGCAGTGTCTATTCTTGATTGATGGGACCTAGGCTACCTACCAATGACCTTTTCCCGGCCACCTGTTGCATGCCTGTAACACACGAGTGTTGTTGTTGTTGTTGTTGTTGTTGTTTTTTCACTATTTTCCATTAACCCACTTCAACAGATTTCTTTTACTTTAAGTAAACAGTCTCTAACGTGTTTTGATTAAATTTAATTTTGTTAGCGTTTTTAATAGACAACTTTGATATTTTTTTCCTTCCAACAAAAAAAATTTTTTTTCTTATCGTTTTCAATAAATGATTTTTTCCTTTTATAAATTTGTACGTTTTTATTAAACAACTTTGATATTTTTTCGGTTCTGCCTATTAATACATTTTTCATTTTCATTCCAATTATACAATAAAATATATATCCTATTCATTATACTATCTTGCCTTATAGTTCTATTTTCTTTAAAACAATTTGATTCTATCTAATAAATATAACTTTTCCAATACTTTAATATATAATATTCATAGCATTTAAGATTTATCATCAAACCACTCAAATTGGTTTTTTTTTAAATTCAATGAAAAATTCCCCATTGCAATATCCTAATTCCAAGTTTCCAATGTCTTATTCACTCAAAATATTATATATACACACACATATATAAATAAATATATATATATATATATATATATATATATATATATATATACATACATATATACACATATATATATACATACATTTATACATATATATATACATACATTTATACATATATATATACATACATATATACATATATATATACATACATATATACATATATATATACATACATATATACATATATATATACATACATATATACATATATATATACATACATATATACATATATATATACATACATACATATATATATATATATATATATATATATATATATATATATATATATATATATATATATATATATATATATATATATATATATATATATATATATATACAACCACAAAACCTCTGATTATAAATTCAATAAACAAAATCCACACTGTAAGATCCGAATTCCTAAGTCTATAATTCCACTTTCAAAATCATTCTTATCATATACAATGCACTTCAATATTTTTTTTTATAAACCACAAAACCTCTGATTATAAATTCAATAAACAAAATCCACACTGTAAGATCCGAATTCCTAAGTCTATAATTCCACTTTCAAAATCATTCTTATCATATACAATGCACTTCAATATTTTTTTTTATAAACCACAAAACCTCTGATTATAAATTCAATAAACAAAATCCACACCCAGATCCTAATTCCAAAGTTTACAATTCTACTTTCAAAATTATCCTTATATTAAAATCAGACTCCCTGATTTCAAATTCAATTGGCAAATCCCAAATGTAAAATCCTAAATGTTAGTGCTACAACTGTCTATGTTATACAAAGACATTACTCCTGTTACTCAGCCTTACGTTATTGATAATTGTACTGGAATAAGAATAATAAGTAAAATTTCAAAAGTGATTAATGCCATGTTGTTAATTCAAGTTCATATTTTGTATATTGTGATTCAACTACTCGAGATATCACCAATAAATTCCAGTTAGTGCGTCGACCAATAAATCACTCAGTGTGCAAAGGATTATATTTTGGTTGGATCCAAGTTTTTTTGCTGGAGAATATTTGAAAGGCAGAATCATTTACTGATAGTTCACCAAATAAAAAGAAAATATTTATTTCAGTTGAATGATTGATTTGGTGTTATGAAGCGGTGTTACAAAAGGAATGGTCATTGCCGATTTAAATACTTTAAATACGCAATACATTAAAGTTTTACGCAAATAGTAAATCCAAGCGCACGTGTATATGCATATATAAACGGACAATTTTAACACTAATCTAAATCGATAGATTATTTTTTCACCATAATTTTCCTTCTGTTCTATAAACATATTTTTCATTATTAATGTT
>NC_090760.1:19184771-19189771 GCF_036898095.1 Palaemon carinicauda
AATATCCTGATTTGAATTGTAAATTGTGTCAAAATATCCTTATTTGAATTGTAAATTGTGTCAAAATATCCTTATTTGAATTGTAAATTGTGTCAAAATATCCTGATTTGAATTGTAAATTGTGTCAAAATATCCTGATTTGAATTGTAAATTGTGTCAAAATATCCTGATTTGAATTGTAAATTGTCAAAATATCCTGATTTGAATGGTAAAAGTGCGTCAAAATATCCTGATTTGAATTGTAAAAGTGCGTCAAAATATCCTGATTTGAATTGTAAATTGTGTCAAAATATCCTGATTTGAATTGTAAATTGTGTCAAAATATCCTGATTTGAATTGTAAATTGTGTCAAAATATCCTGATTTGAATGGTAAAAGTGCGTCTTTCTATATTTTTGCAGTCTTTTCTACATTAAACGAATACTGGAACTCAAATTTTCTTTACAGGGTATAGCCAAAGGGTTTTGAAACTAAGAAAAAAAACTGAACCGAATAAAAATAAAAAGACGTTTTTACCCTTTTGTGATCTTGGCCTTGAACTTTGACCCAATCACTCCCAAAAAATCAATCAAATTGTCCTTGGATCATAGGCAATCTTCCCACCAAATTTCATAAGATTCGGTCAAATAGTTTTTGAGTTATGCGAGTCACAAACACACAGACAGACATAAAAATATCCTGAATTGAGAGGTAAAAGAGCGTGCACACCCATTTCCATATATTGAATATTTACAGCAGCTGGGTCCATTTTCCACCATACAATGCCCTTCTTATAACTGGCTTAAAGGGACTTAAAACCAGAACAAGCAGAGGCACTAACTCTTCCCCTCCCCGTGGCTTACTTGATGTGATCCCAATGCAGGGAGTGTTGACAAACTCTTAATATTTCCAACCATTTGATTCCAGTTCCCCCAGTTGTATAACACCGATTCCCTTCGCATGGGTGACTTGGAAACAAAAAAGATTCCTGAATCCGAAAGTATATGTTATCAGATGTGGAAATTTTTAACCCTAATCTGTTGATGCCAAAACCATACTCAATACATTTCAAAACAAAATAGGCATGCCTTCTTCATCATAAGGCTATTCTACACAGTTATTCCATCTGTGACCAAGTTTGGGATGATTTTCCTGATCAGGTAGTTGAATCGCTGGTACTTGAATACTTCAAACGTGCAGAGGATTTTTTTTTTCTTTTTTTTTGAACAGGCTGATATAAGTCTTTTTAATAGTTTATTTTTTCTGTTTTTTATTTAAACAGGCTAACATAAGTCTTTATAGTTTATATGTGAAAGATATATTTTACTATGTTGCTACTTTATTTTCTTTTATTTTATTTATTCATTACTTTTCTTGTAGTCTATTTATTTCCTTGTTTGTTTGTTTTCATCACTGGGATACTTTCCCTGTTTGGGCCCTTGGGCTTATAGCATCGCTGATTTACCAATTAGGGTTGTAGCTTAGCTAGTAATAACAACAACAACAACAACAACAACAACAACCCTTAAACCACATCATGTTATGGCTAGAACCTCTGGACCTTCCAGCCTTATTCCAAGTCTTTGCACATTCGCACCCTTAGTATTTCCATTACCTCCCGACGCTGGAACACCAAGGGTTTACTTAAAGCCTTGAAATCAAATGGGGGACTTGGACGAATTCTCTCTCCATTGCTTTCACCCTGTCTCTGTTTTCGGAATATTTGGCAATATCCGTATTAAATGCAGGATGCTTGCACAAGCAATCTACGGCACTAAATAATTCGAAGTCAAACGTTGCATTTACAAGAGATCTCTGATATATGTGACGCTCCCTTACGATATACCGGACCTCTAAAAGTATGTAGCGTTTTGGTACGCTTCATCAATACGGCTCGGTTTATTGATGCGTTGTGTATTCTGGAGAGAGAGAGAGAGAGAGAGAGAGAGAGAGAGAGAGAGAGAGGGAGAAGGAGAGAGAGAGAGAGAGAGAGAGAGAGAGAAGGAGAGGGAGAAGGAGAGGGAAAGAGAGAGAGAGAGAGAGAGAGAGAGAGAATGTGGATTATAATCCTATTTGCTCAACAGTAGTACAGGTAGTTATTAAAACGAGAGAGAGAGAGAGAGAGAGAGAGAGAGAGAGAGAATGTGGATTATAATCCTATTTGCTCAACAGTAGTACAGGTAGTTATTAAAACGAGAAGAGAGAGAGAGAGAGAGAGTGAGAGAGAGAGAGAGAATGTGGATTATAATCCTATTTGCTCATCAGTAGTAGTTTTTAAAACGTGTGAGGAGAGAGAGGAGAGAGAGAGAGGAGAGAGAGAGAGAGAGAGATTGTAACCCTATTTTCTCATCAGTTGTAATTAAAATCAATGAGAGAGACACACATACACAGGCAATCAGATTTACCCAGACAAATTAGACACTCACAATCTTTGTTTTTTCCTATACTTACCATCACAACCTGATTCAACCAGACACATTACTACAACCTTCGTTTTATCCAAACAATTCCAATCCTCGAAACTCTGTTTTATCGAGATAGGTAAGCACACCACGTAGGTTTCATCTAAGACATACTTTTATAACCTTTGCATTACCCTGACAAATAAGACCATCCCGACTCTTTTGTTTTCATCAAGGTATATTAGAGTATTCAAAATGTCTGTGTTATCAGCATGTCAAGTGTGAAACGCCAGACAAAGTAAACAGACACACGCGGACAGACTAGACGCACTGCTGCCACAGCACCTGATAATAAAAATTCCCAAAGGAACCTCTTGTGATGGTAACTCCTTTCAGAGAGAACCCGGAAAAGAACAATATGTTTTCAGAGTTTCATTTACGGAGGGCGAATCACAAAACGGTCAAGGTGGTATCACCCTACCAGCATGGAAGCCCAAACCGGCCCACTATCCCAGCCCAAAAAAAAACTCTCGAGAACTACCTTCTGAACAAAGACCTCCTGTGTTGAGAGTCGCGTTTATGAGGTGCCTGGATCGTTCAGGAGGCCATCCACTTCCTAATAACCATTGTTCTACACGAGTTAATAACAGATGTGAAGAACCGTTTCGAAAAGCTTTTCTTTGGACGTGTCGGAAACGTCATGTTTGCCAGAGGCGGGGATTCGGACGTCCCCGTTTTATTCAAGTGTTGACAGAGGAGAGGATTCGTAAACACATGAACCCATTTCGGCAAAAATCATCAACGATGGTTTTGTAAGATATTAATGAACATTTGGCAACCACACATAATAACTTTGTTAGTTTGTAAGTGAAATGTTCCTTTATATTTATTAACCTTGCATTAAAACTACATAGAGGCATTCTTCTTGTTGAATACAAATATTTTCTGCAATTGGATTTATATCGATTAAGAGCTCAAAATTGTTGCAATTATTACCTCCAGGTTTCCATGGGTACGCTATAGACTTCCAGGTTTAAAGGTCGATTATATACATGTGATCAGCACTCAAGCCCCCCTCCCAGCAAACTTAGACCAGGAAGGGCCAGGCAATGGCTGCTAAGGACTTGCCAGGTAGATTTATAGGTTTCCCCAACCCCCTACCCCTACCTTACAAGGATGGTGAGGTTGTAGAAACTACTAGAAACAATCGAGTTAAAAGAAGGGCTAAAATTCCCGTACAATAAGTTGAAAGATGGTGATGTTTTCAATAGGCCACCACATAAGAATGGTTTCAGCTCCCTAGACAATGATGTAGGCAGTATTTATAGTTCTCATCCTACTCTATACTGATTTCCTTCAATCTTCCTTATTGAAAAACCAACACTTCCAAAAACAAAACAAAAAAAATCACTTGTTGCTTGGGCAAAGGCCTTTGCATTATGGAATGATAATTTCAAAATTCTTAAATATTTCACAATTACTATAAAAAATTTTAAAAATTCCAGCTGGTAACACTTCAATAGTTAAAAAATATGAATAAAAACAGCCAAGATGAAAATTTGAGATTTCGCAGACAATTCATACTGATGAAAACGAACAGCGAAGCTTTGAAACGGAAGTTGACGACGAAATTAGAATCGGAACATTTGATCCCAAATGATCGTAATGTGAACGCAAAGGATCGTAATGCGAACGCAAAGGATCGTAATGCGAACGCAAAGGATCGTAATGTGAACGCAAAGGATCGTAACGCGATCGCAAATGATCGTAATGTAAACGAAAACGAGAGGATCTAACGGATCGTAATGCGAACGCAACATGATCGTAATGCGAACGCAACATGATCGTAATGCGAATGCAACGGATCGTCACGTGATCGCAATTGATCGTAATGTAAACGAAAACGAGATCTGACTAATACATCCGCTTGATCTTTTCCGGGAGATTACCTCTATTCATAAGTATGTAATCTAATTCTAAACTCTCTATATTGAGAATGAGGAAGTCATAGAGAGATTCCTTAATCATCTTAGTCGCTTTAAACAGAATCCAAATCTTGTTCTCATCAACTGCCACAAGGTTAGAAAATGATCGCTTCTAATTATACGGATAGGAGCCTCATTAGTAGAAGAACTTAAAAGCCGTAGGTTGTAAATTTTAATTAAATTTACGCCTCCCGTTTCCTTTTCCCCTTTAGATGAGATGAGAGAGAGAGAGAGAGAGAGAGAGAGAGAGGAGAGAGAGAGAGAGAGAGATTGTTAGCAACCCACGAAAAGAGAAGAGGCTAAAAAGGATAAATGAGGCTGGATATTGGTGATACAAGAAGAGGATGGAATTCTCTCTCTCTCTCTCTCTCTCTCTCTCTCTCTCTCTCTAAGTTAATTGAGTGAGGGAGAGTTATTTGCCCAGCAACTCCCAACCCCCTTTTATGTAGTTCGCTGGGCCCGTCTCATTTAAGTCAAGACGTAAACACATACAATCTCTCTCTCTCTCTCTCTCTCTCTCTCTCTCTCTCTCTCGTTACGCATGAACATTAATCTCTCTCTCTCCGTCATCATGTTATCCCATCTTTTTCCAACTGACTCTCTCTCTCTCTCTCTCTCTCTCTCTCTCTCTCTCT
>NC_090760.1:19194771-19204771 GCF_036898095.1 Palaemon carinicauda
TACATCCCTCCCCCTGTCTCTCCCTCTATCCGGGTGCCGGTCCCTTGCCGCCTCCACTGTCGGCGATACCTGCCTCCTACCTTGGTGACTCTCCCCTACCCTCATGCCGTCAGCCCCTCCGCTTGCCGGGGGACTGTCGACCGCCGCCGGCTCCCGCCGACGGCCTTCCTCCTTCCTCCTACCTCACCGTCCGCTTGCCGGTCGGCCACCGGTGTGCCGGCATTCACTGCCGGCAACCGGGTTCAGCTATAACCATCCTTATCCTAGTCACCAATCCGGCATCCTCCGACCGCCGGAGCCGCCGCTCCCCTGCCGGCGTGCCTCCGTTGTACCGGCGGCCGCCACCCTGGCTTTACTCTTGACTTACATTTTGTCTGTCCTAATGCCAGAAACTCTGCTGGAGCGGCCTCCGGCGTGCCGGAGGTCTGCCGGAACCTCCCGGAGGCGTCAAGGATACTTGCACCCCCCTTCTCTTAGCTATCACTTGTATACTGATAGCCCTACACTGCAAACAGATAGCCTGTTTACACTCTTTAGATCAGTGCCTTGGTACTGTTCTATTAGTAATCATGCTGTCCCTTTGCATTCTTCAATATTCCAGCATGCTGCGTGCATCTTAGCGCGGCTGGTTGCCGGAAGCAGTTACCCTAAGGGACCTGTTAGTTCCCCAAATTAAGGACTGAGTGATCTCAGTCCCAAAACTTATCCTTGGTTTCCATGGAATTCCAATGCCCTGTGGAATTTCAGGGAATGCTATCCTGTGCCTTTGGCCATCTCGGATTACCCGGGGATAATGCTTGCGGTAACCAGACGGGCGAGATGCATGGAGTATGTTCTCTTTACTACTTCATTTTCTATGCATCACACCCTTTCTTTAAGTTAATATTAATGATTAATCTTAACTTAGCTTAAGAACCATTCTTATGACTCCCCCATACTCATTTTCTCTTTCTTCCACAGGAGGAGCAGATGAAGTGTGATTTCGACTTCTGCGCTGTGAAACGCCTGCACTTCTACGGGCATACGGCTTGCAGGACTCACGCCCCTTGTGCTAACAAGAAAGGGGATCTGAAATTCTGGGACCCACTGGATTGTACGGTCTGCCAGGCTCAACTAGTTGACGCCTTCCATAACCCTCCCTCAGCGGAGGTCAGGGACACTTCTCGGGAGAAGCTACGCAAGTGGGTGCGTGGCTTCCAGAAGAATGCCACCGGACCGTACTTGGCCACTGAAGAAATGAGGTCACTCTTGTTCCCTAAGGCCTCCCCTGATTCAGTAGTACCCAAGGATGTGATTCCCACTGTCCAAATTACAGTGGAACCTGATGTTGTCATGGCTCAGTCCATGCACGAGTGCCGCCTGGATTCTGAAGATGACGAACATATGTCGGACGTCTCGGAAGACACAGAGAAGACTCTTATGGCTCAAGGAGCTGAAGATGATGAAGACCAGGTGGAATACGCCGAGTCGGAGCAAGAGGTCGCTCCTCCTTCCATCTCCGCTCCTACTCCTACACCGACGGAAGTATCTATCCCGTCTACCTCCACGACCCCGGATCCCTCTTCTTCCACTCAAGAAATGATCCGGTTGATTAGAGCCGTCATGGACGACAGGTTAAAGGAGAATCAGGAGTTCATCAGGTCCATGATGGGATCCAGAGAACCGAAGAGGATTTCGGTTAAGGATCTCCCCGCTTGCTCACATGCCAACCCGTGGAGGTATGCTGAGCATATGGTTATCGCGACCGGCAGGATCTTTGTCAGCGACAAGATCGGCACGGTCCCTTTGGAAGACGTGGAGTTCTTCCCAAACTTTGAGGCCTACCCGGACTGTTACGTCCGACTTCGTTCCGAACCCGCCTCTAAGGAAGAGACCGAACCCAAGGAAGAGATAGTGTTCGATCTCGCGAAGGCCCAGGCTATGCTAGCCAACACATTCAAGAGTAGGGGTTTTACCTGCTCCAAGCTTCCGGCCCTGAGCAAGAAGCACCCTACTTATGTCGCACCTGAAAATGCGATTCTTCCATTCTTGGAAAAGGCCTTCACTGCGTGCCTTAAAGCTGTGGAAGAGGGGAAAGCCTGCCCTGCACTGGAGGAGTGCAGACCCTTCTCCATAGTCACTCCCCCTGACGCTCGACACTGGAAAGATATCCAGCACACTTTCATCGTGGGAAAGCTAGATCCTGACGTCGCCGGACGTCAGTTTAACGAAGACCTCCCTAAGCTCAACGATCACCTCCTTCGTCGGGAACAAGACACGAAGGAGAGGCTCGCAGCATCTATGTCTCACCAAGTCCAACTTGAAATTATGGCCTGTGACACCAGAGTACCAGACCACTACATGGTACTCTCCAAATCCCACATGACAACCGTGATGAAGGACTTGTACCACTTCATAAAGGCTCGGAGAGCCTGTCGTGAATTCGTGTTCGCAGGTGCCACTGTGAAACACGAACCCCGGAGGCTGATTTCCTCCAACATCTGGGGCAAACACCTCTTTCCTTCTGACCTTGTGAAGGAAATCACCGACAAAGCCGCCACGGTGAATAGGAACCTTCTCCACAAGTGGGGCATGTCAAGAAAAAGGAAACCCTCTCAGGACGAAGGACCTCAACCTAAGAGGAAATCCCAAAAACAGAAACCCCAGCAACGTCAACCAAGACGTCAGTTTCCGGGACCCGCTACCTCCCAAGTGGCAGCTCAGCCACAACAGACCTTTCAATTGGTCCCCCAACCGGTGTTGTCACAGTCACCGGTCTTCACCCCTGCTTTCGAACAACAGACAACTACCTTTCGTCCCAAAGGTAGAGGCTCGAACAGAGGTGCAAGCAGAGACGCATCTCGCCGTCCCTCCAGAGGCAGAGGAGGAAAGGGAGCTAGCGGCCGAGGCAGCAAGCCCTCGGGACACCAGAAGCAATGAAGTGCTTCCGGTGGGAGGAAGACTCCGCCAATTCCAGGATCGTTGGACCTTCGATCCCTGGGCACACAGCATCGTCAAGAAGGGTCTAGGCTGGAGTTGGACTCAACCACCCCCAACCTTCCAGCAATTCTTCCAACAATCAACCCCCCTTCTGGAAGAATATGTCCTAGATCTCTTGAACAAGAAGGTGATAAGGAAGGTAAAGTCCACCAGGTTCCAAGGGAGACTGTTTTGTGTCCCCAAGAAAGACTCCGACAAACTCAGAGTCATTCTGGACTTATCCCCCCTCAACAAGTTCATAGCGAACGACAAGTTCAAGATGCTGACTCTTCATCAGATAAGGACCCTTCTGCCTCGAGGTTCCTACACGGTCTCCATAGACCTGGCGGATGCCTACTGTCACGTTCCAATGAACCATCACGCTTCCTCCTACCTAGGATTTCGACTCCAAAGGAAAAGCTACGCCTTCCGGGCCATGCCCTTCGGCCTCAACGTGGCCCCTCGGATCTTCACGAAGCTGGCGGACGCCATAGTACAACAGCTCCGCCTCCGAAACGTCCAGGTGATGGCCTACCTCGACGACTGGCTAGTCTGGGCTCCATCGCCCGAAGATTGTGTAAAATCTTGCAACAAAGTCACCCAGTACCTAGAACACCTGGGATTCAAGATCAACGAGAAGAAATCTCGCCTCTCTCCAGCTCAGAAGTTCCAGTGGTTGGGAATCCAATGGAACCTTCAGTCACACCGCCTTTCCATCCCCCAGAAGAAAAGGAAGGAAATAGCAGGGTCTGTCAAGCGACTGCTGAAATCCAAACGAATTTCAAGACGCCAGCAGGAACGAGTTCTAGGCTCTCTACAGTTCGCCTCAGTGACAAACCCAGTGCTTCGTGCACAGCTAAAGGATGCCGCGGGAGTCTGGAGACGTTCTGCATCCATCGCTCGAAGAGACCTCAAGAGACGGCTTCCAAACAGACTTCGACTTCTCCTAAAGCCGTGGTCAGAAGCAAAGGCCCTGAAAAGGTCCATGCCTCTCCAACACCCTCCTCCATCACTCAACATCCACACGGACGCTTCGCTGGAGGGTTGGGGAGGTCACTCCCACCAAAAACAGGCTCAAGACACCTGGTCTCCCCTGTTCAAGACGTTCCATATAAACATCTTGGAGGCCATGGCGGTCCTTCTAACTCTGAAGAAATTATCCCCGCCGCCCTCGATCCACATTCGTCTAACCCTAGACAACTCGGTGGTAGTTCGTTGTCTCAATCGCCAGGGCTCAAGATCGCCCCAGATAAATCAGGTGCTTCTCCCAATCTTCCGTCTGGCGGAGAAGAAGAAGTGGCACCTGTCTGCAGTTCACCTACAAGGATTCCGCAACGTGACAGCGGATGCTCTATCGCGAACAAACCCGATAGAGTCGGAATGGTCTCTAGACGCAAGATCGTTCTCCTTCATCTCTCACCAAGTCCCAGAACTTCAGATAGATCTCTTTGCAACGAGCGACAACAATCAACTTCCTCGGTATGTGGCCCCGTACGAGGACCCCAAGGCAGAAGCAGTGGATGCCATGTCACTGGACTGGAACAGATGGTCCAAGATCTACCTGTTCCCTCCCACCAACCTTCTGTTGAAAGTCCTCTCCAAACTGAGAACCTTCAAAGGGACAGCGGCCCTAGTGGCTCCCAAGTGGCCCCGGAGCAACTGGTACCCCCCTGGTCCTGGAGCTGCAGCCCAAGCTGATCCCTCTCCCGGGCCCAGTTCTCTCCCAACAAGTACAGAAGTCGACTGTCTTCGCTTCATCATCGAAAATCAAGGACCTTCATCTCATGATTTTCTCTCCCTAGCCGCAAAGAAGAGGTTTGGGATTTCGAAGAAAAGTCTGGACTTCCTAGAGGAATACAAGACCGAATCCACAAGACGGCAATACGAATCATCCTGGAGGAAATGGGTCTCCTTCGTCAAGACAAAAAATCCTAAAGAAATCACGATTGATTTCTGCATGTCCTTCTTTATTCACCTTCATGGACAGGGATTAGCAGCCAATACGATTTCAACCTGCAAATCAGCCTTGACCAGACCAATCCTATATGCTTTCCAAATTGATCTGTCCAGCGACATCTTCAACAAACTACCGAAAGCATGTGCTCGCCTACGCCCAGCACCCCCACCGAAACCGATCTCCTGGTCACTAGACAAGGTGCTCCATTTCGCCTCCAACTTGGATAATGATTCATGCCCTCTCAAGAATCTGACTCAGAAAGTTATATTTCTCTTTGCTCTTGCTTCGGGAGCTCGAGTCAGCAAAATAGTGGCATTATCAAGAGAAGACGGACACATCCTGTTTACCGATACAGGAGACGTTACCCTCTCCCCTGATCCGACGTTTCTCGCCAAAAATGAATTACCCACCAAAAGATGGGGCCCCTGGAGAATATGCCCCCTGAAGGAAGATGCCTCTCTATGCCCAGTAGAGAGCCTCAAGGTCTATCTTCGCAGAACTTCGAACTTTGGTGGAGGCCAACTCTTCAAAGGAGAAACATCGGGCAGCGACCTGTCACTGAAACAATTAAGAGCGAAAATCACCTACTTCATTCGCAGAGCAGATCCTGACAGTACACCCGCTGGTCATGATCCTAGGAAAGTTGCATCATCTCTGAATTTCTTTCAGAGTATGGACTTTGAAAGCCTTAAGAACTTCACAGGCTGGAAGTCCTCGCGCGTTTTCTTTAAACATTATGCGAAACAAGTGCACGAAGTCAAACATTTTGTGGTAGCCGCAGGTAGTGTTATGAAACCTGCACCTAACTCTGCGTAGAACAGTGAGTTAACAGTGAGTTACTTGGGACTCTAACTCTTCGGGTGCCTATGTTGACCCTCGAGCGATACATAGTGATGTTGAAAACACTTAGTGCTTTTATATAACTGTTCTTATCCCAGGTGAAATGTCATAGTTGTTACACAAGTGCCGCATGCCCTGAGCATGATGTGTTTTATTCAAAGACTTGCGTTCCTCGAGAACGAGTACCTACTAATAAACTTGAAATTCCTTTTCAGATTCAAGAGCAAGTCTTTATTACTATGTACATTTTAATTACTGTAAATGAACTTTACTTATTGCTGTAATTTATTTAATTTCTGCATTTGTGAAATAAAATTTCTATTTTATTATCTGTGCGTCTCAATCAGCTCCTACTTACTATGAAATACATGCCTGTCATAGTTTTATTATCCCCTTTTTCTTTACGGTTATGGAGAAATTAAGATACTAACTCTTAATTTATATTCACTCTGATTATGTAATGTTCCAATACGAATACTTACTCTTCATACCCTGGAGATGATTTATCTTTCTCAACATACAGTGCCCAACCACCACTGGTCTGCCTTTCAGAATGTTCCTATACAAATACCAAACATTCAGCTTCATCTCCAAGTTCTTCAAGTTCTTCTATCAGGATGAATAGCCCTTCAATACCACTTTGACGTCGGCATGGCCCGTGGGAACTTCACTGCCAAGGGGGGCAGGATGCTTCTTCCCTAAGGTTCTTTACCAAGATTACTATGCTAATTTGTCAATGCCTTAGCACTTACTATTAGGGGAAAATCTACCACGATACATTGATTCTCTGGTATTCTTCCATCAGGACGCCATGGCTTGAGCCCAAAAAACGGATTTTGAGCGAAGCAAAAAATCTATTTTTGGGTGAGATAGCCATGGCGTCCTGATGGACCCTCCCTGCTACTTCGTCCAGTTTTAGGTCCCACCCTGCTCTGCTGTATCATGGTGATGGGCAAGCAACTGGCTTCAGGATAAAGACGGACGTGACGTCATTCAAGCAATGGCGCCCGTTTGTTTACGTCTCGAGTATCAGTAGTAGCCACGAATGACATTAGCTATGGAACGGCTCCCAGCTATTTTCAACCCTTACACACCGAAGCATTAACTCTGTTCGGGGTGTAGATAGCTATGTGGCGCGTTTATACATGCGTCCCCTGTTGATATACGATGTCTTAAAAGGGAAACCTTTAGGATACTCGCTCCAGAAGTTAGAATTCTGTGATAACCTGTGGTTAAATTCTCTGGGAATATCTTAGTAGTTATTTACCCAAGGAAGCTACCAAAAAGGAACCTTCCATCAGGACGCCATGGCTATCTCACCCAAAAATAGATTTTTCGCTTCGCTCAAAATCCGTTATATATAATATATATATATAATATATATATATATATCTATATATACATATATATATCTATATATACATATATATATATATCTATATATCTATATATCTATATAGCTATCTATATCTATATCTATATATATATATATGTGTGTATATATATATATATATATATATATATCTATATATGTATATATTTATCTATATCCATATCTATATATATACAGTATATATATATATATATATATATATATATATATATATATATATATATATATATATATATATATATATATATATATATATACGTATACATATACATATACATACACACACACACACACATATATATATATATACGTATACATATACATATACATACACACACACACACATATATATATATATATATATATATATATATATATATATCTATATATATATATATTATAAAAATCTTTATCAATATGTTATCCCTCTAGACGTCTAGAAGACGTCAAGTTTTCTTTACCCCTGTTTACTGCACCAAAGCAACACGTGTTCCTCTGAGTATTACGCATATACAGTATGTGTGAATTAAATCCAGGTATTATATACGCAGGAGTTCCTGGTTCTTTCGATAACTGGAGAAAATACCTATAAACAATTTAGTTTTTGTACCCTGGACTATGAAAAAAAATACATCAGAAACTAAAAAGAAGCTTGGTTTTCAGAATTGGGTACCAATTACATAATGTTGCATTTATTAAACATTCTCGGGATGAGGAATAATGTGATGAAAGGGAGGAAAAATAAGATAAAAGAGGAAGAAAGAGAGAGAGTAAACATAATCCCTTATCGAGGTACTTTACAAAGCATATGATAATTAGGCAGAGATTAATCACAACTCTCCAGGAATTGGACGATTCGCTTCAAATGACTAATTACACACTAACTGTTCTCTAATGATCACTATAAATGATGCTGATGAAGTCAGGAGGTTTGAATATCGTTCCGGAAATTGAAAAAATGCTATTTCAACCTGATTATATCTGGTGGAAAGAATCTATTTCGCATTTGGGAAACACGGTGGAAAAACTAATCGAAGATTGAGAAACAAAAACTAAAAGGAAATTAAATATTAACTCTTGAAACGTGGTGATAAAAATTTGCCGTAAAAATGGTAAAAATCCTGGAATAAATATTGTCAAATATTTACCGCTTAAAAAACAGATATATTGACATTAAAGAGTGATATTACGTTCACCAACCCGTAAAAAAAATAAAGTATGGTAAAATTACGGTCCCCTGTATTTTACTGAAATACGGCTGAGAACAGTATTTTTTTTTACGGAGAATTTCTGATTAAAATTGCGGTTTTTTTTTTTTCATAGTGTGCTAAAGGCTACAAACACCTAGGAAGTGTTTAGGATTATGGTGGCCGATGTGGTAACGTCCCTGATTGGTGATCGCCAGACTGGGGTTCAAGTCCCACTCAAACTCGTTAGTTCCTTTGGTCGATGCAACCTCGCCAGCCCTGTGAGCTAAGGATGGGGGCATTGGGGGAGCCTATAGGTCAATCTGCTGAGTCATCAGCAGCCATTGCCTGGCCCTCCTTAGTCCTATCTTGGATGGAGAGGGGGCTTGGACGCTGATCATATGTATATATGGTCAGTCTCTAGGGCATTGCCCTGCTTGATATGGTAATGTCACTGTCCCTTGCCCCTGCCATTCATGAGCAGCCTTTAAAACTTTAAAGTACCAGTAATCAGGTATAATGCTATATGTTGAGTAGATAAAAAGTCAAAGCAATGCAATATGGATAGAAAAACTAGAATGATAATGATTATGAACAAAGAAATGCACCCAGGAATAAACATTATCTATGGTTAAAAGTTTTCTTTGAACTACGTGTTACAATCAGGTGTTATAATTGAACTATAAATAGATACTGAGCGTTTATCGGTAAAATTCCTTTGTCGCCAAATATAACCAAGCCAATCTCTCTCTCTCTCTCTCTCTCTTGAATATCCATGTATTTTTCAGTTTTTCTGTCTAATGAAACGCTCTCTCTCTCTCTCTCTCTCTCTCTCTCTCTCTCTCTCTCTCTCTCTCTCTCTCTCTCTCTCTCTCTCTCTCAAGAAACAC
The DNA here is from genome assembly GCF_036898095.1 of Palaemon carinicauda. Classification (NCBI taxonomy): domain Eukaryota; kingdom Metazoa; phylum Arthropoda; class Malacostraca; order Decapoda; family Palaemonidae; genus Palaemon; species Palaemon carinicauda. The sequence continues at coordinate 19,203,997 of NC_090760.1, forward strand.
GTCACAGCGTGGGAAAACCATCCACATAAAACTCGCAACTCGAAAATTTTATACATTTGCCGCCAGCAGTGGATCACACCTAAGTGTCGCAGAAAATGGGACCAATTCCTTCATTCGCGACGCGAAAACAGAGGGAAAGGAATAAAATTCTTCGGAAAGAGCGTTGCTTCCTGAAGGAGATTTTCGTTAAAATGATGATATTTCGTATGCCGTTTTGTCCAGCGAGTTTTGTATGGTCAGGGGGAACCAAATGGGTATATGTATTACAAAAAAAATTAAAAGTTTGCAGTTTTGTCCAGCGAGTTTTGTATGGTCAGGGGGAACCAAATGGGTATATGTATTACAAAAAAAAAATAAAAGTTTGCAGTTTTGTCCAGCGAGTTTTGTATGGTCAGGGGGAACAAAATGGGTATATGTATTACAAAAAAAAATTAAAGTTTGCAGTTTTGTCCAGCGAGTTTTGTATGGCCAGGGGGAACAAAATGGGTATATGTATTACAAAAAAAAAAAAATTAAAAGTTTGCAGTTTTGTCCAGCGAGTTTTGTATGGTCAGGGGGAAGAAAATGAGCATATTACAAAAAACTGAAAAGATGAAAATTTAATTATAGCATATTATATGTAATTCCAAATACTAGCGGCGGAAAAAAGGGGTAAAAAAATTAATTTGCGAGAGTTTTGAAGGTTCATATGTAAGAAAAAGAAATCAAAAGAAAAATTAATCCCCTTTTATAATAAAGAACAAGTGCTCCGTTATTTATATATTTCTATCCTGTC
>NC_090760.1:19207271-19212271 GCF_036898095.1 Palaemon carinicauda
CATCGTGACCAGATATGTGTGATATATATATATATATATATATATATATATATATATATATATATATATATATATATATATATATATATATATATATATATATATATATATATATATATATATTATATATATATATATATATATATATATATATATATATATATATATATATATATATATCCAGACATTTGCTTTTTATAATATAAAGGAGATTAATATTGAGAAAAAAACAAATTCTCTGGCATGGAGATGAATACGTTTTACTATCTTGTCTTTACAATATAATAAAAAATCATGTATATATTCGTGGTCATAATTGTTCCTTTGCATTACCGTCTCTATATCTTATATCTAGAATTAACTCACCTTTTAATGTTAAAAAAACTAATTTCAATAAGAAATTCTCCATAAAAATATAGGCCTACTATTCTTAGCCGTATTTCAGTAAATTACAGGCGACCGTAAACTAACCTTATTTTGTTATTATCTTATCAGGGCTGGTGACCGTAATATCAATCCTTTACGTCAATATATCCGTTTTTCAAACGGTAGAAATTCTGGAATAAATGTTGCCAGGCCTTTACCGTTTTTTTAATGCAAATTTTTAACAGAGCTTGCTAGCACGGGATGTTGACCCAAAGCCTGATTTTTAACGGAATCTCCCTTAACTAATGGATTTTAGTTTATTCCTATGTAAACAAACAAAAACTTACGTTTGAAAAAACACTGCCTAAGAAAAAATTAATTTTCAAACAGTTTAAACAACCAAATCAAAAATTTCGAACTAATTCTCTTTCAAACGAACTATTAGCGCTAATTAGCTTGAGAAAATTTTTCAAAAATCTTAAACCATCAGTATTCAAAACAAAAAAAAACTCTTGTTTAAAACTAACACACCACTGATTTAAACAAACTCAACTCTAATTCAAACAAGCCCATCTCTCCTTTAAACAAGCCTAGTTCTGTTTTAAACAAACTCATCTCAAATCTATGTTTTTAAAGAATAGCCTGTTTCTGTTTTAAAAAATCCTATCTCTGTTTTAACCAAATGCGTTTCTGTTGTAAACAAACCTATATAACCAATCTGTGGAAAACAAAATTTAACTAAACGTCTTTTGGAGAAACCAATTAATAAATATGATGACCTATATTTCAAACAAGCCTATTTTTAAAATTTACTTTTTTGAAACTAGATTAAACAAAACTGTCATTATTTCAAACAATCTCTGCTTAGAATATAACTTGTTTTAAACAATCTGTCTGCCCCAATTATTATTATTATTATTATTATTATTACTATCCAGGCTACAACCCTAATTGGAAAAGCAAGATGCTATAAGCTCAGGGGCTCCAATAGGGAAAAATAGCCCAGTGAGGAAAGGAAATAAGGAAATAAATAACTGAAGAGAACAAATTAACAATAAATCATTCTAAAAAAAAGTAATGTCAAAAGAGATATGTCATTATTATCCTCGATCCGCCTCTCTCCACTCATCCTCGCAGGGTTGCCAGGTTGGCCTTTTTCAGGCCAAAAACTTAAAATTTTGGCTTTTTTTTAAATTGTTTGACCGTTAGCAATATCATAAAAAGGAAGTTTGGCCTTAAATGTTATATTTTTGGCTATTATTACTAATAGATTGGCCTTTTAAATCTGCTGTTCAATAGAAGTTGGCCTTTTAAATCTGCTGTTGACTAGAAGTTAGCCTTGTAAATCTGCTGTTGATTAGAAGTTGGCCTTTCAAATCTGTTGATTAGAAGTTGGCCGTTTAAATCTGCTGTTGATTAGAAGTTGGCCTTTTAAATCTGCTGTTGATTAGAAGTTGACCTTTTATATCTGCTGTTGATTAGAAGTTGGCCTTTTAAATCTGCTGTTGATTAGAAGTTGGCCTTTTAAATATGCTGTTGATTAGAAGTTGGCCTTTTAAATCTGTTGTTGATTAGAAGTTGGCCTTTTAAATATGATGTTGATTAGAAGTTGGCCTTTTAAATCTGCTGTTGACTAGAAGTTGGCCTTTTAAATCTGCTGTTGATTAGAAGTTGGCCTTTTAAATCTGCTGTTGACTAGAAGTTGGCCTTTTAAATCTGCTGTTGACTAGAAGTTGGCCTTTTAAATCTGCTGTTGATTAGAAGTTGGCCTTTTAAATCTGCTGTTGACTAGAAGTTGGCCTTTTAAATCTGCTGTTGATTAGAAGTTGGCCTTTTAAATCTGCTGTTGACTAGAAGTTGGCCTTTAAAATCTGCTGTTGACTAGAAGTTGGCCTTTTAAATCTGCTGTTGACTAGAAGTTGGCCTTTAAAATCTGCTGTTGACTAGAAGTTGGCCTTTTAAATCTGCTGTTGATTAGAAGTTGGCCTTTTAAATCTGCTGTTGACTAGAAGTTGGCCTTTTAAATCTGCTGTTGACTAGAAGTTGGCCTTTTAAATCTGCTGTTGATTAGAAGTTGGCCTTTTAAATCTGCTGTTGACTAGAAGTTGGCCTTTTAAATCTGCTGTTGATTAGAAGTTGGCCTTTTATATCTGCTGTTGATTAGAAGTTGGCCTTTTAAATCTGCTGTTGATTAGAAGTTGGCCTTTTAAATCTGCTGTTGATTAGAAGTTGGCCTTTTAAATCTGCTGTTGACTAGAAGTTGGCCTTTTAAATCTGCTGTTGATTAGAAGTTGGTCTTTTAAATCTGCTGTTGATTAGAAGTTGGCCTTTTAAATCTGCTGTTGACAGAAGCTAGCCTTTTAAATCTGCTGTTGACAGAAGCTAGCCTTTGAAATCGGCTGTTGATTAGAAGTTGGCCTTTTAAATCTGCTGTTAATTAGAAGTTGGCCTTTTAAATCTGCTGTTGATTAGAAGTTGGCCTTTTAAATCTGCTGTTGATTAGAAGTTGGCCTTTTAAATCTGCTGTTGACTAGAAGTTGGCCTTTTAAATCTGCTGTTGATTAGAAGTTGGCCTTTTTCTCATTCAGAAAACCTGTCAACCCTGATTACAACAGTAAACTTGAGAGCTTCACTTCAATGAATTTTTGTTTCGTTACAATCAACGCTCCGAACTAACAACAACTGCCATATTAAAAACCTCCTGCAAGGGATGTCAGTATCCAGTGTTTTCATTCATTGTAAATATCAGGATTACTATCAATAATAATAGTAGTAGTAGTTGAAGTAGTAGTAGTAGTGGTAGTAGTAATGGTAGTAGTAGAAATAATAATAATAATAATAGTAATAATAATAATAGTAGGAGTAATAGTAGTAGTAGAAGTAAAAATAATAATAATAATAATAATAATAATAGTAGTAGTAGTAGTAGTAGTAGTAGTAGTAGTAGTAGTAGTAGTATTAGAAGTAATAGTAGTAGCATAAGTAATAATAATAATAATGATAATGATAATAATAATAATAATAATAATAATGATAATGATAATAATAATAATAATAGTATTAAGCAAGTTTCTGAGAAATAATATATTTATACGACATGAAAAAATTAGGTTTGAAATAACTTTTCTCGTCCGTATTTCTTATGGTCGATTATCCTATCTATTATTATAATACTAACATCTTTGGAATTGTAAGGCACTATCATCCTTCATTGCATACCAATTTCACTATCATAAAGTAAAAAGAGAGAGAGAGAGTGATTTTACAAATGACATATATAACAACGAAATCCCCAGATAGAGGTACCATCTCCACCACCCAAAAGTCTTTTGAGTCACTATCATCATCATCTCACGATAGGGGCAGCATCTCTTTCATTATCACCATCACCATTAGAGTGCAAGAGCAAAGTCAGCCCCATGCCTTTAAACAAACATAACATCAGATTACTATCACTATCATATTAACATCATCATCATCAATTTGAAAGCGTCACTATCATACATAGAGAGCTACCGTTTCAATATCATCTCCCAGATCACTATCCCCTTTTAACATCACAGCATCCACATCACTATCTCCTTTTAACATCACAGCATAAACGTCACTATCCCCTTTTAACATCATTACAGCATCCAAATCATTATCCCCTTTTACCCTCACAGCATCCACATCACTATCCCCTTTTAACATCACAGCATCCACATCAATATCCCCTTTTAACACCATCACATCATCCACATAACTATCCGCTTTTAACATCATCACAGCATTGACACCACTATCCCCTTTTAACATCACAGCATCCACACCAATATCCCCTTTTAACATCATCCCAGCATCCACATCACTATCAACCTTCACCACCACATTAACATCATCACCATCAACTTAGAAAGCACCACCGCTATCCACAGAGAGCAACAGCTTCAAAATCATCTCCAACATCACTACCACCTTTTTAACATCATCACCATCATGTATCCACAGCATCCACATCACTATCAACCTTTTCCAGTAACCCCCCCCCCCCCCAACCAAAGCGCACCCCCCTCCCCCCCAGGGCATAATCGCAGCGATACACAACCCATTCCAGTGGGCCATGGATGGTGGCAGCGGCCCGGTTTTGAGTGACACATGTTTTAATAAAGGCCCTCCACTGGCCGTTCCAGCCCCCTCCAGGGAGGGGAGGGAGGGAGTGGAGGGAGGAAGGCAACAGCTGTGCCCAGTGAAAGGAAGAGGTGGGAGGAGGAGCAGGAGTAGGTAGGAAGAACACCACTAACCTGAGACACGAAGAGGAAAAGGTAGTGAGAGATGACGAAAACGGGGTGGGAAGGAAGGAAGGATTCTGGTGTGGAAAAGACAGTGGTTAGGAAGAGGAGAGGAATGGAGAAGCAGAGAGGAATGGAGAAGCAGTGAGGAAAGGAAAATTAAATGTAGGAAAAAGAAGAAAATGAATTAGAGATATGAGGAGGTTTGACTGAATGGAGTAGTTAGGAAAGGAAAATTAAATGTAGGAAAAAGAAACAAATTGATTAGAGATATGAGGTTTGAGTGAATGGAGAAGTAGTGAGGAAAGGAAAATTAAATGTAGGAAAAAGAAGAAAATTTATTACAAGATATGAGGTTTGAGT
>NC_090760.1:19226783-19231783 GCF_036898095.1 Palaemon carinicauda
GCCTTTGTCATGCACTGCACAAGGACATGTCTGAGGCCTTTGTCATGCACTGCACAAGGACATGTCTGAAGCCTTTGTCATGCACTGCACAAGGACATGTCTGAGGCCTTTGTCATGCACTGCACAAGGACATGTCTGAGGCCTTTGTCATGCAGTGGAATAAGGACATGTCTGAGACCTTTGTCATGCAGTGGACAAAGGACATGTCTGAGACCTTTGTCATGCAGTGGACAAAGGACATGTCTGAGGACTTTGCCATGCAGTGAACAATGGACATGTCTGAAGCCTTTGTCATGCACCGCACAAGGACATGTCTGAGACCTTTGTCATGCAGTGGACAAAGGACATGTCTGAGGACTTTGCCATGCAGTGAACAATGGACATGTCTGAAGCCTTTGTCATGCACCGCACAAGGACATGTCTGAGGCCTTTGTCATGCAGTGGACAAAGGACATGTCTGAGGCCTTTGTCATGCAGTGGGCAAAGGACATGTCTGAGACCTTTGTCATGCAATGGACAAAGGACATGTCTGAGACCTTTGTCATGCAGTGGACAAAGGGCATGTCTGAAGCCTTTGTCATGCAGTGGACTAAGGACATGTCTGAAGCCTTTGTCATGCAGTGGACTAAGGACATGTCTGAGGCCTTTGTCATGCAGTGGACTAAGGACATGTCTGAGGCCTTTGTCATGCAGTGGACTAAGGACATGTCTGAAGCCTTAGTCATGCAGTGGACTAAGGACATGTCTGAGGCCTTTGTCATTCAGTGGACAAAGGACATGTCTGAGGCCTTTGTCATTCAGTGGACAAAGGACATGTCTGAGGCCTTTGTCATTCAGTGGACAAGGACATGTCTGAAGCCTTTATCCTGCAGTGGACTAAGGACATGTCTTAGACCTTTGTCCTGCAGTGGACAAAGGACATGTCTTAGGCCTTTGTCCTGCATTGCACAATGACATGTCTGAGGCCTTTGTCATGCAGTGGACTAAGGACATGTCCGAGGCCTTTGTCCTGAATAAAATAAGCCTACTAGTGTTGACACGAATTCGTACACCCAAACCTATTTTTCATTCAACCAGTTCACTTATCGTTAAGTCTGGCTCGTCCATAAATTCCAGCATTGCTTAAAGATTTTCTCCTCGTCTTTGTTCAAACAAGATAAGCGAAGGAGAGATAAAGACTCTCCATCTCGCTTAATCTTGTTTTTATCGAACGTGGCTCAAGTTAGCTGCGAATGACTTGGTTAACTTTGCATAAAGTTTACCATCCGGGGAAAGAAACACGGCAGGCATTTTTGACTCGTCTAAGAAGAAGGCCAGATCCCCAGTGATTGTAACGACAAAAAAATGTTATTAGAATTTCAAGAGAAAAAAAGGAATTAGAATTACAGAAGACTAAATTCTATTCTTTGTTTGGTAATCTCACTTCAATTCCTTTATCACAAATTTGTTTTGTGATTTCACTTTAATTCCTTCATCACAAATTTTTTTGGTAATCTCACTTCAATTCCTTTATCACAAATTGATTTGGTGATCTCACTTCAATTTCTCTATCACAAGTTTGTTTGATAATCTCCCTTCAATTCCTGTATCACAAATTTATTTGGTAATCTCACTTCAATTCCTTTATTACAAATTTGTTTGGTAAACTCACTTCAATTCCTTTACCACAAATTTATTTGGTAATCTCACTTCAATTTCTCTATCACAAATTTATTTCGTAATCTCCCTTCAATTCCTGTATCACAAATTCATTTGGTAATCTCACTTCAATTCCTTTATCACAAATTTGTTTGGTAATCTCACTTCAATTCCTTTATCACAAATGTATTTGGTAATCTTACTTCAATTCTTTTATCACAAATTTGTTTTGTGATTTCACTTCAATTCCTTTATCACAAATTTTGGTAAACTCTCTTCAATTCCTTTATCACAAATGTATTTTGTAATCTCACTACAATTCCTTTATCACAAATTTGTTTGGTAATCTCACTTCAATTCCTTTATCACAAATTTATTTGGTAATCTTACTTCAATTCCTTTATCACAAATTTGTTTGATAATCTCGCTTAAATATTTTTATCACTACTTTATTTGGTAATCTCACTTCAATTCCTTTATCACAAATTTGTTTGGTAATCTCGCTTAAATTTCTTTATCACTACTTTATTTGGTAATCTCACTTCATTTCCTTTATCACAAATTTGTTTGGTAATTTCACTTCAATTCCTTTATCACAAATTTATTTGGCAACCGCATTTCAATTCCTTTATCACTAATTTATTTAGTAATTTCACTTCAATTAATTTATCACAAATTTGTTTGGTAATCTTACTTAAATTCCTTTATCACAATTTTTTTTGGGAGGAACCTCACTTCAATTCCTTTATAGAACATGTTTTTTTAAGCTAAGCAGCCATTACCATTTACTTACCTAATGTTAGTCCTGCAACACGAAGATAAAGGAATTGGAATTACAGAAGACGTTGAGTGTGAAAGGAAAAGTATATATATATATATATATATATATATATATATATATATATATATATATATATATATACATACATATGTATATATATACATATGTATATATATATATATATATATATATATATATATATATACACACACACACACACACATATATATATATATATATATATATATACACACACACATATATATATATATATATATATATATATATATATATATATATAGATAGATAGATAGAATGAGAGAGAGAGAGAGAGAGAGAGAGAGAGAGAGAGAGAGAGAGAGAGAGAGAGAGAGAGAGAGAGAGAGACTCTTGCTCTTTACGCATTGTAGGCGAAACCTATCCACTAGAATTGTTAAATTGAGACAGTTGTGGAATTAAGTCAGTTAGCAATCGGAAACACTCATTCTCAGCACCAAAATCGGGCAGGAAATAAATATATTATTCAAGTCATCGAATAATAACAACTCGGATTTATTATTAGTAGTAAAAACAAAAACACCCAAGTCGGGCCTGTAATAAATATATTATTTTAAGTCATTGATTGATAAATACCTTATGTCATTTTCAATGGTATATATATATAAAAAAAAAATGCTGCAAAGTCATGTCGGAAATATCTATATTATTTCAAGTCATCGATTAATAAGTACCTTAGCTATCGTTATTAGTAAAAAAAAGGCATATTCGGGCCAGTAACAATTAAATTATTACATGTCCTCGAATGACAAAATCTTCGTCATTATTATTAGCAAAAAAAAAAAAAAAAAAAAAAAAAAAAAGCACTCAAGTTGGATTGGTAATAACTAAATTATTTAAACCATAGAATAATAACTACCTCAGATATTATCATTAGTAAAATAAAATTAAAAAGACACAGCACTGAAGTAGGGTCGAAAATAACTAAATTATTTATGTCACAGATGTAATAATTAATTATTATTATTACTAAAAAAAGAAAAAAAAATGCCTATGCACATCGTATGTCTACAAAATCATGGCCTTAATTCTAGAAAACTCTGTTTGCTTGGGCTCCGTCACAAAGAAAGCCATTTAGGGTGGAATTATACTAAAGCCAGAGTTTTTTTTTTCAGAGGCAAATAAAAACACAAGAGGTCCCTAATTAGCCACTAAAGTTTAAAAATAAAAAAAGGCTTAATTAACCATAAGGCACTGATCCATTTAAGGGCTAAGAGCAGAAAAAAAATTCTTTGACGATAGGGAAGAGAAAATGGGAAAATTATGTAAGTGAGAATTTTGCGCCGAAGAGAGAAAATAGAATAACAAATTTACGCTACTCACAAATGATGAAATTAAATAGGTATGAGATAATTTTGGGGTCGACATTTTCGTTTGAAGTATTTGAGAAAAAAAATAATAATAATTTTTTAAGTGAGAGAAGTTTTGGGTCGACATTTTCATTTGAAGTATTTGAAATAAAAAAGAAAATCTAAGTATGGGAGAATTTTTGGGTCGACATTTTCGTTTGAAGTATTTGAAATAATGATACATTTTTATGAAAAAAAAAAATGAAAAAAATAAGTATGAGAGAATTTTTGCGTAGACATTTTCGTTTGAAGTGATTGAAATCATAGGATAATAATGAGAGAATACTTTTTATGAAATAAAAGAAAAATGAAGTATAAGAAAAGGTTTTGCTAAGATAACACAGATAAATAAAATTAGTTAAGTATGAGAGAATTTGGGGATAATTTTTCATGAAATGAAAAGGAAAAATTAAGCAAGTATAAGAAAATTTTGTCGCGAAACGAACACAGAATAGCAAAAGTACATACATATGATAAAATCTGGGGGTTATTTTCGTTTAAAATATTTGAAAATAATAGGATAATGAGAGATTTTCTAAAGAAATAAAAGTAAAATGAAGTATAAGAAAAATTTTTGCTAAGACAACACAAAATGGCAAAAAGTATGAGAATATTTTCGTTTGAAATATTTTATATTATAAAGATAATAATGAGATTTAATAAAAAAAACAAAATAAAAAAAATCAAGAATCTCACTTCACCGTTAAGATATGAATCGAACTATTGTTTAACGTAACTTATTTTTAATCAATATCTCTTATTTGGACATAATTGCGATATGCAATTTTTCTCCTAGAGCGTGACTTTTAAGAGTAATGTGAATAGCGCAGTGTTTGTTGGTGGGTTTAAAGCACTGCTGATGAACTATCTAAAGTTACTCCTGTGGCAGGTTTCACTACGCAAGAAGTTCATCCACAAATTAGCAGTTAAAGGATGCATTTTGTAATGAATATTTCATTGCTTTTTAAATCTGTAATTGAATCGGTAGAACTTCAAAAGTTCAAACCTGACGCAAATGTTTTTATGTTTGAACATGCTGACATAAGTCTTCTTTTAGTTTATATATGAAATATCTGTTTTAATGTTGTTACTGTTTTTTAAATATCTTATTTCTATTGTTCATTACTTCTCATATCGTTTATTCATTTCCTTATTTCCTTTCCCGACTGGGCTAG
>NC_090760.1:19241783-19244283 GCF_036898095.1 Palaemon carinicauda
AATTATAATAATAATAATAATAATCATCATCATATAAAAACACATGCGTAACACCTATTTACAATTATGTTAAATTGCTTTAATTTAACCATTTAGGAATCCACGCTTTAAAACTCAAAAAAGTTCCGCAAAAAAAAATCTACTCCTACGGAGGTAAAACCCTAAAACCCTTTAGGTCATTAAAAGAAAAAAAAAATCTTTATTGTATGAAGTAGATTTCAGACTTATACATAAATCTCTAGAGTACCGCACCTGTGATAATCATATTTTTAAGCAGATAACAAAATTTAAACCATGTGCAGACATCCTTTAAAATCAAGTCACTCTTAACCTCAATATAAAGAAAATTAACATATCTAAAATTCTGTAGTAAAGATTCAAATAAAAAAAATCGGTCCGAAAGCCTTGAATAAAAATGAAAAAATCAAATTAAATAAATTCATAATTGAAACCCTGACATCGAGAGGTAAACCAAGAAACTTTAAATTAAACCTCAATACCAATTAAAACAATTTCCAATCATCATAGACTAAACTTCAATTAAAACCTAATCTCAAATCGATATCAGAAAGCCAAATAAAAAGAAAATTCTTATGCAAGTGTTCCTCAGGGCAGTGTTCTTGGCCCATTACTTTTCATACTATATACACATGACATGTGGTTTGGCCTAGAAAACATGCTTGTTGCATAAGGAGATGATGCTATTCTCTTTGCATCAATTCCATCTCTTGCTGAATCCCTTAATAGAGATCTAGCTAAAAGTAGTGAGTGCATTGTGCAAATTATGGGGCATGAAGTTGAATCTTAACAAAACTCAAAGTATCATTGTAAGTAAATCAAGGACAAAGGTTCAACATCCAGATCTCAGCATTGATAATGTATGGCTTTTGAAATTTTAGTTGTGATTCTCATCAGCAAATCTACTTTTGAAAAACACATTCGGTCTTTGTCTTCTTCAATTGCTCAAAAAATTGGCTTATTGAGAATATTGTTTCTGGTATTGTTCTCCTGTCTGGTCCTCAGCTGCCGATTCTCATCTTAATTTGTTGGACAGGAACTTACGGTCTATTAAATTTCTTATTCCTGATCTAGATGTTAATCTCTGGCACCGCCGTTTAATTAGTTCGTTATGCATTTTGCATAAGATTTTTCATAATTCTGATCATGCTTTACATTCAAGTCTTCCCAGACAGTTCCATCTTGTACGTAATACTAGGCATGCGGTTAATTCTAAGAGTCAGGCCTTCTCTGTCATGAGGCTCAATACTACACAGTACTCTAGAAGTTTTATTCCACCTGTGACCAAGTTGTGGAATGATCTTCCTAATCAGGTAGTTGAATCAGTAGAACTTCAAAAGTTCAAACTTTCAGCAAATGTTTTTATGTTGAACAGGCTGACATAAGTCTTTTTACAGTTTATGCATGAAATATCTGTTTTGATATTCTTACTGTTTTTAAAATAGTTTAGTAATTGTTGATTATTTCACATATCGTTTATCTATTTCCTTATTTCCTTTCTTCACTGAGCTATTTTCCCCTGTTGGAGCCCTTGGGCTTATAGCATCTTGCTTTTCCAACTAGGGTTATAGCTTAGCTAATAATAATAATAATAATAATAATAATAATAATAATAATAATAATAATAATAATAATAATAATAAGTTAAAGCCGGAACAGTTATAACCCATCTACTAAACCCATCTCGTAAACCCAATCACTGACTCACCAACCATCATCTTTACCTCAAAATACCTTTTTTTTCCCTTTGCCTCAAATACCTCTTTTTTTTTCCTCCTTACCTCAAATACCTTTTTCTGTTTATTGAACAATTAAATTGTCAACCCTCCAAATTCCACCGTACCTTCATCCCTGAAGCCTTCCAAAACCAGTCATCCGTAGACCCCCTCCCCACCCCATACCTACCCTTTATACCAACCCCCTACACCAGACCCTTCCTTTTACCTAATATAGACCCGTGGTCGAACAGGCCCGATGAACTAATCATGGAGAGCCCAGCTAAGCCTCTTATTCGCTCATCAACTTACTTTGGCAATCTAATTACTTTAGTATGATAGGGACAGGGAAGGGAGACAACGAGCAAAGGGTGATAAAGCAGTAGACGACGGAGGGAAGGAGAAGGAACAGAAAGAGGGAAGTGGATATGCAACAGGCGATTGGAATAGAGCCGATGATGCAGTGGGAGGAGGAAGGTGTGAAAACGATGCCTAGAGGTACAAGGAACAGGGAGGTGGAAGATATGAGAAATAAGGCAAAAAAGGGGGAAAGAAATGCAACAGGCAATTGGAATAGACCAGATGAAGCAGTGGAAGGCCTAAGAACGATGTCTTGAGGTACAAGAAACAGGGAGGTGGAAGATATGAGAAATGGAACAAAAGGTTTAGGAGAAAATGTGTAAAGGAGTAAGGAACAAAAGAGCAAAATCGTATAGATACCAAGAGGGTGAACGGTAAAATGGGATCATATACCAAGATTACAAGAT
>NC_090760.1:19251783-19254283 GCF_036898095.1 Palaemon carinicauda
ATATATATATTAATATGTATGCAAACTATATATATATATATATATATATATATATATGATATATATATGTATTTATATATTATATATACATATTCATTATATATATATCTATATATTATATATATCTATATATATACATATATATCATATATATTATATATATATATGCATATATATATATATATATATATATATATATATATATATTTAAATATATATACATTGTATATATATATATATATATATATATATATATATATATATATGTAAATACTGTATATATTTATATACATATATATTATATATATATATATATATATATATATATATATATATATATATATACAGTATTTACATATATATATATATATATATATATATATATATATATATATGTAAATACTGTATATATTTATATATATATATATACATTTGTGTGTGAGACAGAAAACAAAAAACAATATATATATATATATATATATATATATATATATATATATATATATATACATTGTATATATATATATATATATATATATATATATATATATATATGTATATACTGTATATATTTAAATATATATATACATATATACATATGTATATATATATATATATATATATACATATATATATACACACATTTGTGTGTGAGACAGAAAACAAAAAACAAAATATATATATATATATATATATATATATATATATATATATATATATATATATATACAAACACACACACACAAACACTGCTTGTGCTATTGGCACTGGTACTGCGGACTGTACGGAAGCAGCCGAGGCACGTAACCCACGCAAGCACGCCTGCTGGATTACGAAAGAGGCCAATTGACGAGGCAACTCGGGTCCATCATCGTTCTGAAAAGCGTTGCTACAGACCATCTAAAAAGGTTGCGGCAATTTGACAGACCGGCGCTAACAGCCGTCTCTAACAGCCTTTACAGCAACTTAACCCTCGTCTTTGGAACCCCCACCTACAGGCCCTATTACCCCCAAAAACCCCTACCAACAGCACCCATCTCTTACCCCAAGTCCATTTCCCCCGACTCCTGATAGAAAGCCATTTTTGCCTGACATTTTAAATTTCTTTCTTCGACGTCATCTGAAAGTGGTGCCGTATGTATGAAGAATAGTAAGAAGGGGGGGGGGTAGGAGAACCATATATATATATTTTTTTTTTTTTTTTTTTTTACGGGTCAAAACGATCAACTATTTCGTGAATACAAATGTTAAGAACTGGTAACGTATACCTTACTTGAGCTTCGACAGCAATTGCGTAATGCTATTTCATAGCATTAAGCTAATATTAGTGGAAGCCATAACTTCGATCCCAATATCCATAATTTTAACGGCCAATAACTCCCGTTATCAAATACAAGTTAGCTATTAAGGAAAAACGTATTCATAATACATGGATAACATTATCGAGAATTTTATACAATACTTTTAACACCATTTTTCTACGTGTCTTGTTCAGTCAATTTTTCTGTTTTTGTTTTATTAATTACTTAACTATCTGCTAAGGTTTCAGTCTTTGGGTCTTATTTAATTTTGTAAATTTTAATTATTTTCCATTTACTTCTCTTATCAGAATGGAAGTTGTGTGTGAATAATGATGAAGAAATACATAAAAACAAAAATATTTTGTAATCTATTATATAAAAGCCCGACCAGAGTAAAGACCGTACATACTCAGAGCTATTACATTAAGTACAAAAGTAGTTTTATATTGTTATTGATGGTGGATTTTCTTAAACCAGTACGAAACCACTAAAATTGAAAGCAAAAAAGAGAGAATAATACCTAATTATAAACGGATTAAAAAACTCACATTCTGTGATAAAATGGATATAGGCAAGATAGATAGATAGATAGATAGATAGATAGATGACAACAGGGGAGGAGAAATGCCTAATGATAAACGAAATAAGATACAAATGTGTGATAAAAAGAAGCCTATAAGCAAAATATATAGATAGATAGATAGATAGATATTTAGATATATAGATAGATATATAGATGACAAGAAGAAATAGAAGACCCACAAATATGTGATAAAAAGAAGCCTATAAGCAAAATATATGGACAGATAGATAGATAGATATTTAGATATATAGATGGATATATAGATGACAAGAGGAAATAGAAGACACAAATATGTGATAAAAAGAAGCCTATAAGCAAAATATATAGAGAGATATATAGACAGATAGATAGATAGATGACAAGGAGAAATAGAAAATACACAAATATGTGATAAAAAGAAGCCTAAAAGCAAAATATATAGATAGACAGATAGATATATAGATAGATAGATAGATGACAAGAGGAAATAAGAGACCCACAAATATGTAATAAAAAGAAACCTATAAGCAATATATATAGACAGATAGATAGAGATAGATAGATAGATTGAGATAGATAGATAGATAGATAGATGACAAGAGGAAATAGAATACACACACATGTGATAAAAAGAAGC
>NC_090760.1:19259283-19269283 GCF_036898095.1 Palaemon carinicauda
AAATGGAATAAAAGGGAAGCTGTCTTAAGGGAATAAAAGGGAATCTGTTTTTAAAAGAAGCAGAAGGATGCTGGTTTTAAAGGGAATAAAACTCAAGTTGTTTTTAAGGGAGTGAAAGGGAAGCTCTTTTAAGGGTATAAAAGTGAAGCTGTTTTCAAATGGAATGAAAGGGAAGCAGCTGAGTTTAAAGAGATTAATAGAGAAACTGGTCATAAATGGAATATTTATTTCAATGGGAATAAATGAAGAAGAATATTACTTAAAACCTTAAACCAAGAATTGGTGTCTGATGAAAAATAAAAAAAAAATAAAAAAATTGTCTTTGTAGTCAGTATTTCGATGGGTGATCGCCAATGAATACCAGATTTCGATGGCATATAGACTTGAAACATACTTTAGGGTTAGGGTAAAATTCCCCTGAAGACGGGATATTAATTTGTCTCTCTAAATCATAAGACAAGATTTAACATAAGTGAATTGATACCACTTTTTCTATGATGGAAAAGAGATTTAAGAGACTGGAGATATATAAAGTATTTCCTTTTACCCCCAAGCTATGTTCAACTTACGAGCACATTTTGCTATATCTTTTTTTAAATTGTTCTAACAGCCTTAATTTTTGTCACAGAGAGGTCAGGTTGGTCTCATTCTTTTGGAAAATGCCTGAAGCTTCTCATAGAGTTATCAAAAATATGCAAAAACATGTAAATAACAGTTTTTTGCGAGGACGTACCGGTACGTCCATTGGGAGTGAAAGGGCTAGTAATTAATACCACACAAGTGAAAGACGAATAAAGATTAGCAACATGTAATCATTTATGTTTCAAAGATGAATTTGACAACACTTCTTCTATAATGGAAAAAGAATATTTAAGAGACTAGAGATATATCAAGTGTTATAGTAATCAATATATATATATATATATATATATATATATATATATATATATATATATATATATATATATATATATATACAGTATATATATATATATATATATATATATATATATATATATATATATATATATATATATATATATATATATATCTGAAAGACGAATAAAGATTAGCAGTATCTAATTACTTATGTTTCAAAGATGAATTTGACAACACCTTTTCTATAATTGGAAAGAGACTTAAGTGACTCGAGACATATCGAGTGTTTTAGTAATTAATAACATACAAGCGAAAGACGAATAAAGATTAGCCGTATGTAATTACTTATGTTTCAAAGTGAAGCAAGTTTATAACACTGCAAAAAGTGATTTAACTCCAAAACGAATGTGTTAATAAATTACACGTGCAAATAAATTTACATTGTTTTAGATTAATCATGGTGATAACATATATTCTCGTAACCGTTCAACATGGTTTACATAAATCCTACTTGTTGCTCTTCTAACTTAGGAGAGAGAGAGAGAGAGAGAGAGAGAGAGAGAGAGAGAGAGAGAGAGAGAGACTTGCTATACATTGGGCGCTAATGTTTACATTTTATTATTGTTATCATTATCATTATTATTATTATTATTATCATTATTATTATTATTATTATTATTATTATTATTATTATTATTATTATTATTGTTGTTGTTGTTGTTTTTGTTGTTGTTATCAAAATAGGAGTTGTACTCCACTCTCGCATGTGGATTTTAACAATAAACAACCCTTGCCTAAAAAATACTTTGAATGCCATACAAACAAATATAAAACCACTTTTTCTTAACAGACTAATCATAAAATCTTTTCTACATCCTACCTACCTAATTACCCTATGAAGAACACCGGAATATTATAACCAAAAGACCAACATCTCTTTAATGAGACATCCATCTTAAAGAGATCGAGGCTATGATCGACCTACACACTCTGTGAATTATTTATTCGACATATAACATATAAAGAAATAAAATTCATCACTTGACATGTCAAGAACCCTTTGCTTGGGCCGAGTGAGTTTCGAGTCCAAAATCCCATTTTACTTGAATTTATTATTCATAATATGCATACATTTTAACAAAGGAAGCCAATAGTCTGTAAATTTGCATAGCAATCTTACAGAGTCAGAGACTGGCCAATATTGAAAAGGACCAAAACGTAGGAAGGGTAGAGTTAAATACATTGTGTTTTGTCAATAGATCATGCATATGGAGATGTGTGTGTGTTTATATATATATATATATATATATATATATATATATATATATATATATATATATATATATATATATATATATATATACTTTATATATATATATATATATATATATATATATATATATATATATATATATATATATATACTTTATATATATATATATATATACATACACACATAAACACACATATATATTATATATATATACACACACACTATATATATATATATATATATAATATATATATATATATATATATATATATATATATATATATATATATATACACAACCATACACACACAAACATACACACTTGCGCGTATTTGCGGACCCACTCGGGCAATAAATGCTTTAATGAACGAATTAATCAACTTTGCGCAAAGATATCTAATTAATTATCGAATCTTAATTAAGATTTGAAATCGTTCAGACAATATAAACACCTCAATATGATTTAACATGATAAACTAGCGGGGAGAGAGAGAGAGAGAGAGAGAGAGAGAGAGAGAGAGAGAGAGAGAGAGAGAGAGAGAGAGAGAGAGAGAGAGAGATGACCTCCATTTCATTCCCATTCACAAGATAAAACTCACACCTTTGTTGACGGTCTATGTGTCTTTGCCCTTTCATTAAAAACAGAAACGTTCTTTGCCAGACCTCAATGATAGGAGCTTCGCTGAATGTTGCAATAACAGATGACATATATATGCGAACCATCTTTATTAATCAATTATTAAATAATGTAGATTACGAACGGATAGCCTGACAACATCAAAGATGAAGGGTAATTTTAGATGAAAGAATAATAAAAACCACAGGATGATTCTTCATTATTTCAGAGCATGGCAGAAGAGGGATGAAAGTTTCACTGAACTACGTTGTTCGAATAAACGTAAGAAGGGGTGAATTGACGGGTGTTCGGAGGCATCCTGGGGGCAAAGGGAAGGGAAGTGGAGTAACTGATATAATAGCTTAAATCAAATCCATTTTTTATGCTGCCTTTCATTCCTTTGTAATTTTCAGACATGGGGTGGTTAACCACTAGTTTTCTATTCGCTTCGAAGGATGAGTATGGCAGTGACTTTATGTTGCTCTTCACTGGAGTCACCCTTATGGGCCCATAAAAAACAACACAGATCAATGCCTCATTCAACTACTAGATCATGGATGACACCGCTGTACAGTAAAACAACCACATAAGTAGATTTATACTTATATAAACGTCTCAATGGCAGGCATTTACTCCCATACATAAAGTACAGCATCCATCCTATCTTGTATACCTTGGATATCATGGGCTATTACAGTAACTCTGTGACGTAATCTATTTTCTTCATTATTTAATGGATTTGTCCTTTGATCTTATCCCACAAGTCCTTCAAGTTTCGTTGAAATTAGTTCTGTAGTTTTGCGTAATGTTGTTCACACAAAAAAATACATACATACATATACCCAGGCACTTCCCCCAACTAACAAAATATTTCCGTTTTGCTTAACATTGCGATTATTTCCAAAGTACTGCTGCTTACTTGTACTTTGATGTACTTTATCCAAAATGTTACTACCAAATTTGGTCAAAATCGGTTTGGTAGTTTTTGTGTAAAGTTGCTCACAAACGAATAAATAAACAACATAGGTGAATAAATAGCCTTTGCAAAATCTGCACCTAGCCCCTATTCCCCTAAATTTACATAGGAAACTTTTATTCCGCACTACAAGCCAACACCTCTAATTGTACTTCCCTCAAGTCACATGATAAACAAAGCTTTGTATTAACTCCATTCCCCTCATTTTCCTTCTCTACATACAGAAAAAAATATATATCGCTGTACTCGCTAACTTCATTTCCCCCCAATTTACATAGCAAACATTTACAGAGCAAGCAATGACCAGCGTAAGAGATGTAAGCAACAGTATAACCCAGTGTTAAGCAACAGGTCGCCCTTGTCATGAATCCCAAAACATATAGGCGGCCTCTATCTCGGCTCTTACACGCCCGGGCCAGATGGCATTACGGACGCCTGCCCTATAAATGTCAGGCGATTTCGGTGGTGGGCGGTTGTGTGTAGGTTTCGTTGTTGTTGTTGTTTTTCTTGTTGTCGTTATGACCTTTTAATTATTGTCTTTATAATTACAACCTTTATCTACATCATTTGCGATTACATTTATCAGTTGGTTAATATTAATATTATAATAATTTCTAGTGTCATTACGGCCCTTATAGATATTATTGACAGTCATAGCACTGTAGGTTTTGTTGTTTTTCTTGTTGTCTTCATGGCCTCGTCATTATTGTCTTTATAATCACTACCATTATCTACATCATTTGCGATTTCATTTATAAATTGGTTATTTTTATCTTTGTCCAATTAAGGCTCTTAACAAAAAAAAAAAAAAAAAAAAAAAAGGAATTTATTTGTCTCATTAAAGTAGGTAAGATCTAAGCATAATGTCCTATGCAATGCTAGAACACTGAATCATTAGTTATTGTTCAATGCAACATCATTTGGTTAAAATTGTCCTGTTCCAGTTTTCGCCAGTTCCTCAGGTCAGATCTTCGACTGTTATGCGACCTCATCAAACAGATTAAGAAAAGCAACATTTAACAGTCAAAAGGACAGACTGTAATTTACGGTCTGGCAGACAGAAAACACCAATTTCTCAAAGTGAAGATTAACTGAGCCAGTCACAACTGGAAGAAGAAGAAACTTTTTTTTTTTAACGAGGTTTTTCAGATCCAAACCATCTTCGAGGCATTGACACAAACCTCTCCGCTTTAAGTTTAAGTCACCCTTATCCTACCCCCCCCCCCCCAAACCCCCATTGTAGAATTTTCCACACTAGAAACTATACATAATGAAGACCACTATCAACCCTCTCCCGTCACACCGACCCATCTCTTTCCCTTTCATGCGTCGCCCGACAAAAGAATGGTAGAGCTTTTCCTTCCTTTCCATTCTTTTCTTCTACGGACAGTTCCATAGACCGGCATCACTCATCTCCCCAGCATACTAATCTCGAAATGAGAGAGAGAGAAACAGACATCGAGACAGCAGTCTCTCTGCCATCTAAGACGTATTCTATACTCCTTATTTTATTTCATATCAAAGACCAATGAGAGAGAGAAACAGACACCTAGACAGCGGTCTCTCCGCCATCTAAGACGTATTCTACAATTCTTATTTTATTTCATATCGAAGACCAATGAGAGAGAGAAACAGACATCTAGACAGCGGTCTCTCTGCCATCTAAGACGTATTCTACACTTGCTTTATTTCATATCGAAGACCAATGAGAGAGAGAAACAGACATCTAGACAGCGGTCTCTCTGCCATCTAAGACGTATTCTACACTCATTTTATTTCATATCGAAGACCAATGAGAGAGAGAAACAGACATCTAGACAGAGGTCTCTCTGCCATCTAAGACGTATTCTACACTCATTTTATTTCATATCGAAGACCAATGAGAGAGAGAAACAGACATCTAGACAGCGGTCTCTCTGCCATCTAAGACGTATTCTACACTCATTTTATTTCATATCGAAGACCAATGAGAGAGAGAAACAGACATCTAGACAGAGGTCTCTCTGCCATCTAAGACGTATTCTACACTTGCTTTATTTCATATCGAAGACCAATGAGAGAGAGAAACAGACATCTAGACAGCGGTCTCTCTGCCATCTAAGACGTATTCTACACTCATTTTATTTCATATCGAAGACCAATGAGAGAGAGAAACAGACATCTAGACAGCGGTCTCTCTGCCATCTAAGACGTATTCTACACTTACTTTTTTCATATCGAAGACCAATGAGAGAGAGAAACAGACACCTAGACAGAGGTCTCTCTGCCATTTAAGACGTATTCTACACTCATTTTATTTCATATCGAAGACCAATGAGAGAGAGATACAGACACCTAGACAGAGGTCTCTCTGCCATCTAAGACGTATTCTACACTTGCTTTATTTCATATCGAAGACCAATGAGAGAGAGAAACAGACATCTAGACAGCGGTCTCTCTGCCATCTAAGACGTATTCTACACTTACTTTTTTCATATCGAAGACCAATGAGAGAGAGAAACAGACACCTAGACAGAGGTCTCTCTGCCATTTAAGACGTATTCTACACTCATTTTATTTCATATCGAAGACCAATGAGAGAGAGAAACAGACACCTAGACAGAGGTCTCTCTGCCATCTAAGACGTATTCTACACTCATTTTATTTCATATCGAAGACCAATGAGAGAGAGAAACAGACACCTAGACAGAGGTCTCTCTGCCATCTAAGACGTATTCTACACTCATTTTATTTCATATCGAAGACCAATGAGAGAGAGAAACAGACACCTAGACAGAGGTCTCTCTGCCATCTAAGACGTATTCTACACTCATTTTATTTCATATCAAAGACCAATGAGAGAGAGAAACAGACATCTAGACAGCGGTCTCTCTGCCATCTAAGACGTATTCTACACTTGCTTTATTTCATATCGAAGACCAATGAGAGAGAGAAACAGACACCTAGACAGAGGTCTCTCTGCCATTTAAGACGTATTCTACACTCATTTTATTTCATATCGAAGACCAATGAGAGAGAGATACAGACACCTAGACAGAGGTCTCTCTGCCATCTAAGACGTATTCTACACTCATTTTATTTCATATCGAAGACCAATGAGAGAGAGAAACAGACATCTAGACAGCGGTCTCTCTGCCATCTAAGACGTATTCTACACTTACTTTTTTCATATCGAAGACCAATGAGAGAGAGAAACAGACACCTAGACAGAGGTCTCTCTGCCATCTAAGACGTATTCTACACTTGCTTTATTTCATATCGAAGACCAATGAGAGAGAGAAACAGACATCTAGACAGCGGTCTCTCTGCCATCTAAGACGTATTCTACACTTACTTTTTTCATATCGAAGACCAATGAGAGAGAGAAACAGACACCTAGACAGAGGTCTCTCTGCCATCTAAGACGTATTCTACACTCATTTTATTTCATATCGAAGACCAATGAGAGAGAGAAACAGACATCTAGACAGCGGTCTCTCCGCCATCTAAGACGTATTCTACAATTCTTATTTTATTTCATATCGAAGACCAATGAGAGAGAGAAACAGACATCTAGACAGCGGTCTCTCCGCCATCTAAGACGTATTCTACAATTCTTATTTTATTTCATATCGAAGACCAATGAGAGAGAGAAACAGACATCTAGACAGCGGTCTCTCCGCCATCTAAGACGTATTCTACAATTCTTATTTTATTTCATATCGAAGACCAATGAGAGAGAGAAACAGACATCTAGACAGCGGTCTCTCCGCCATCTAAGACGTATTCTACAATTCTTATTTTATTTCATATCGAAGACCAATGAGAGAGAGAAACAGACATCTAGACAGCGGTCTCTCCGCCATCTAAGACGTATTCTACAATTCTTATTTTATTTCATATCGAAGACCAATGAGAGAGAGAAACAGACATCTAGACAGCGGTCTCTCCGCCATCTAAGACGTATTCTACAATTCTTATTTTATTTCATATCGAAGACCAATGAGAGAGAGAAACAGACATCTAGACAGCGGTCTCTCCGCCATCTAAGACGTATTCTACACTTACTTCATTTCATATCGAAGAGCATCGTCGTTGGGACGCCAATTTATAATATCCAATGCAACTTATAGGACAGGAAACAAGATACAAGGGTTCGAGAGAATCAAGATAATGGGATATCAAGAAAATGGAAATCATAATCCCAGAGAGAAAATAGCAAAGAACAGCAATTTTGAAATTTTTAAATAGAAATAGATACTAAAGGGAATAACAATTTTTAAACTTTTAAATAGAAATAGATACTAAAGGGAATAACAATTTTCACCCCATTATCAATAGCAGAGAATTGCTACCTACTCTTTATAGATATCTATATATATTCAAAATTTACTTGACTATCTTCCATACATCATCAGATTTCCATTGTGGTAAACTGGTGGATATACAGTTTATACATACATGTATAACATGAACACATATTTACATACTTAATACAGTCTATGCTTTCCTTCGTTTACTTTATAAGAGTTCAGTAATCTCATTGGAAACTGTGTTAAAATACTTTAAATATACAGTTAAAGTTTTTAGTAGCCATTTTGTCGTAACAAAAGCCTATTAATTTTTTCTAAAAAGAACTTACGGTTCTCGGTGTACCTATCAAATTGTATTTATAGAATCTATTTTTTATTTTATTTTTTTATTTTTTGCTTTCCTATAAAAGAGTTCAGTAATTTCAACACAGTAATTATAAAGGAGAAATTTCGTTTAAAAAAAAAACAATTATTTTTTTAAATAACTTACTATTCTCGGTATTCCTATCAAAATGTATTTATAGAATATATATTTTTTTTTTGGATTTTCTTTAAAAGAGTTCAGTAATTTCCCAGCAATAATTATAAAGAGGCCATTTTGTCATAACAAAAACCAATTAATCTTTTAAACAAAAGCTTCATTCTTGGTGTCCTGTCAGATTGAATAGAATCCAATTATTCCTTTAAAGAGTTTAATAATTTCATAACAGTCATCATATTGAAGATATTTTGTCGTAAAAATATATATATATATATATATATATATATATATATATATATATATATATATATATATATATCTATATATATATATATCTATCTATCTATATATATATATATATATATATATATATATATATATATATATATATATATATATATATATATATAAATAAATAAATTTCTACCTCATACTTGGGATCGAACGCTAGCCCCTTCTAATGAAAGACCAGGGGCTAGCGTTCGATCCCAAGTATGAGGTAGAAATTTATTTCTATTTGAACACGATGTTGTGTTGATATTTATCCACATATATATATATATATATATATATATATATATATATATATATATATATATATATATATATATATATATATATATATATAAGATCTTACTATTCTCGGTGTACCTATCAAAATTCATTAATAAAATCCATTTCTTTCTCTTTCCTTTAAAGAGTTCAGTAATTTCACAGCAGTAATTATGTAAAAGACACTTTGCCGTAACTAAAAAACACAAATAATCTTTTAAATAAGAACTATATTCTTGGTGTACCTACCAAATATTTTAATGTTACTGTTCCTGAAATATTTTATTTTTCCTTGTTTCCTTTTCTCACTGGGCTATTTTCCCTGTTGGAACCACTGGGCTTATAGCAACCTGCTTTTCCAACTAGGGTTGTAGCTTAACAAATAATAATAATAATAATAATAACAATAATAATAATAATAATAATAATAATAATAATAATAATAATAATAATAATAATGATAATAATAATAATAATAATAATAATAATAATAATAATAATAATAAAGAATAAATTTTTATCAATTGGATTTAACACACCAAAAAAATCCTTCATTCCAAATCTGATAAATCTCGCCTCAGGTTATGTCGGAGGCCAAAATTCCCTTCGAGTTATGATCTGAAAGGGGTGAGGGTGGGATTGGGGGAGGGGCTGGTAGGGGGGGTCTTAAAAGGGGGGACGTGCCCCCCCCCCCCCCATAGGAATCCAGAGAGACGGTGGAAACTGTTCTTCCGTGTCTAGTAAGGTCCGGCAGAGCTACCAATACTGACTCCCCCCCCCCCCACCTATCCGTTACTATGGGAACAGCTGAAAGGGAAAAAATTGGATGGGCAAAAAATCTTCAAAATAAATATGAGATTGAATCAAAATTTATTTTTTTTCATTAATTATAAACATCGGGAGCTACCATTATATAATAGTTTACGCATCC
>NC_090760.1:19271783-19279516 GCF_036898095.1 Palaemon carinicauda
AAGCTAGCGACTGTGCGTGTGTATGTGTGTGTACACGTACATGTGTGCAGTTTTGTCTTGAATTAGAAGTAGGAGTTTCTCAGGAGGGAAGGAAAGGGTTGAGTTCTATGGTCATTGTCTGTGTGTGTGTGTGTGTTTGTGTGTGTGTGTGTGTGTGTGTGTGTGTGTGTAGTTTTGCCTTGAATTGAATGTCAGATTCTCAAGAAGGAAGAAAAAATTGAGTTCTGTGATCTGTCTGTATGTTTGTGTCTCCACGCACAAGTGTGTAGTTGTGCCTTGAATTGGATTTAGGAGATTCTCAAGGAAGGAAGGAAGGAAAAGTTGTTGTTGTGTGTGTGTGTGTATGTGTGTGTGTGTGTGTGTGTGTGACCGTACACGCAAACGTGTGTATTTTTGTTTTGAATTCGACGTCAGAGATTCTAAAACCGGAAGAAAACCCCTTATCTGATACATGTGTGTTGCCAGACACAAGTGAAGTCTAATTAACTACACAACATCGTGTGTAAATTTATAATCTGGTGATTTCGCGAAAGACATTTGTCGAATTCAGACCTGTGATAGATGAATTCCTTGATAAAAATCTATCTAAAAACAGCGCATGGTGAAAATTATGTGGAATGAAATTGAACCCTATCAAAACTAAGTATGATTTCAAGTAAGTCGAAGACTTCCATATCTTTACATGGTGTGACGGGCCGTGAGAAGGTTGTGAACTCAAAGGTAGTATGAAAGCAACTGAGTTAATCTATTATAGAACACTCTCCTTTATATACAAAACCTCAAGGCAACAGGAAATTACATGTTCGAGAAACAAACAATGTTACATGGGAGAAACGCATACATGTTTATTCTGGTTCTTTTTAGTGCGAGGGAAGAGCGAAGATACAAGCATAATATATACAAATTGAATTATTTACGATCGTGTGGCACACGGTTGGTCAAGTGGACAATATCTCTAATTGCATACAACTCATTTAAAAATCCACTTTAATGTTGTTACTGATTTTATTATAATTTATATATTTCAACTATTTTTCGTATGTAGTTTATTTGATATCTATCTCCTTTTCGTAATGGGCTTATTTCCTTGTTGGAACCATTGGGCTTGTAGTATCTTACTTTTACAACTAGGGTTGTACCTTGACTAATAATAATAATAATAATAATAATAATAATAATAATAATAATAATAATAAATGGAAGTTAGGTATATAAACAAAGAATGTGTAGTTTGAAATAGATACATACAGATATACGCACGTGTATACAGGATATACACAATATTAGTCACATATGTGCATACATGTGTATATATAGATAGATAAATAGATTGATATATATATATATATATATATATATATATATATATATATATATATATATATATTATAATTTTCATGTGCGTATGAAGTGGTCGTCTTCATCTTAATCCTTACGTATGTCCATACACAGATAAAAGTCAATAACTTGACTATACTTGGCAAGGCGATGTTTATTTCCAACAACTGCCGACACTGAATCTCGAGATATAATGATATCAAGAAAAAAAAACAAAGGAAAGGAAATTTACAACTCGCACAACTTCTTGCCTATGAAAACCTTCAAAATAACCAGAGGCATAAGCTTACAGACGTGTCTCTCTCTCTCTCTCTCTCTCTCTCTCTCTCTCTCTCTCTCTCTCTCTCTCTCTCCGGCAAAGGTCTCTTCATTTCGCCAAACAAATACTCTCTCTCTCTCTCTCTCTCTCTCTCTCTCTCTCTCTCTCTCTCTCTCTCTCTCTCTGAGAATCGATCATCGTTAGGGTTAAAATAAAGTCATTTCATAATTATCAATCAGTGTCCTTCATACAGTGCCACTTTTAAAACAGTGAAATCCTTCATCATGGATCATCCTTAATGAAGGACTGTCCATCATAAATCTTTAGTCCTTCAGAATAGAAAGGTATTACATGAAGTTCAATTAGTTATTTATGCATGTTGCAAAATTCTGACCATCCTTTACATTCAGATCTTCCCGGGCAATTCCATCCTGTTCGTAATACAGGGCAGGCAGTTAATTCTAATAGTCAGACCTTCTCAATCATGAGGCTCAGTACTACACAGTACTCCAGAAGTTTTGTTCCAGCTGTGACCAAGATGTGTTAGGATCTTCCTAATTGGGTAGTTGAATCGGTAGAACTTCAAAAGTTCAAACTTGCAGCAAATGTTTTTATGTTGAACCGGCTGACATAAGTCTTTTTATAGTTTATGTATGAAAGATCTGTTTTAATGTTGTTATTGTTTTTAGAATATTTTGATAATTGTTAATAATTTCTCATAGTGTTTATTTATTTTCTTATTTAAATTCCTCACTGGGGTATTTTTTCCCTGTTGGAGCCCTTGAGCTTATATCATCTTCCTTTTCCAACTAGGGTTGTAGCTTAGCTAATAATGTTAATAATAATATCACATTTCATAAAGCGTAAACACAGTGTAGTATTTCCCGATGTGTAAGTATAGTGTTGTATTTCATGAGGTGCAAGTAAAAATGCAGTATTTCATGAAGTGTAAATCATGCATAGCTTTTCATGAAGCGTAAGTATAATGCAGTATTTCATAGTGTAGTATTTCACGAAGTGTAAGTAGCGAGTAGTATTTCATGAAGTGTAAGTAGAGAGTAGTATTTCATGAAGTGTAAGTAGAGTAGTATTTCATGAAGTGCAAGTAGAGACTAGTATTTCATGAAGTGTAAGCAGAGAATAGTATTTCATGAAGTGTAAGTAGAGAGTAGTATTTCATGATGTGTAAGCAGAGAGTAGTATTTCATGAAGTATAAGTATGCTGTAGTATCTCACGAATAGTAAAATTACATTTCATGAAATGTAAGTTCCCCTTGCAAAATTCACGAACACCAATCGTTGAAAAGCCAGAGAAGAGCCTAGGTCAACCAATCAATCCATCTCACACTTCATGGCAAGCCAATAAAAAAAAGTCAGTCTTTCATTAACACATTCTTTGAAGGCATGAAGCATTATTCTCACAGTACCAAGCACCATGAAGCTTTGGAGTTCCCTTAATAAGGGGTCCACTCTAAACCACTTCAAATGTGAAGGAGGGACTCTACTTTATATATATATATATATATATATATATATATATATATATATATATATATATATATATATATATATATATATATATATATATATATCAAATAAGCAATATATATTGATGCATTAAAGTCTGGATTCTCTTAACGACCTCGAGATCAGAGCCTTAGGCGAAATCACTCAAGGACTATAGTATCTGACCAGCAGGGTTTCGAACCCTGGTCCAGGATACCTGTAGAAAATTGACCATACCACTTAGTATGTATATATATATATATATATATATATATATATATATATATATATATACTATCTATATATATACATACATATATACATATATACCATCCATCCATATACCAAGGCACTTCCCCCAATTTTGGGGGGTAGCCGACACCAACAATGAAACAAAACAAAAGGGGACCTCTACTCTCTACGTTCCTTCAGCCTAACCAGGGACTCAACCGAGTTCAGCTGGTACTGCTAGGGTGCCACAGCCCAACCTCCCACATTATCCACCACAGATGAAGCTTCATAATGCTGAATCCCCTACTGCTGCTACCTCCGCGGTCATCTAAGGCACCGGAGGAAGCCGCAGGGCCTACTGAAACTGCGTCACAATCGCTCGCCATTCATTCCTATTTCTAGCACGCTCTCTTGCCTCTCTCACATCTATCCTCCTATCACCCAGAGCTTCCTTCACACCATCCATCCACCCAAACCTTGGCCTTCTTCTTGTACTTCTCCCATCAACTCTTGCATTCATCACCTTCTTTAGCAGACAACCATTTTCCATTCTCTCAACATGGCCAAACCACCTCAACACATTCATATCCACTCTAGCCGCTAACTCATTTATATTTTATTCCTATATATATATATATATATATATATATATATATATATATATATATATATATATATTTAAATATATATATATATTTATATATATATATATATATATATATATATATATATATATATATATATATATATATATATATATATATAAAGCACAGGCGGCGACGTCAAAACAAGTCAGCGTTCTAAACATTCTTAATGAGAATTCTCATTAGGCTGATAATCTCTGGCGAGTGGAACAGCGAAGAATAATTCTTAGGGAAATGTCCAGGAAGAGATTACGGTTCAACTCGACAACATCAGCGAAATGGGTAATGATGTAAAGAAGACGAAGGGTGAGAAAAATAAGACAGAAAATAGCAAAATATAAATATATATATATATATATATATATATATATATATATACATATATATATATATATATATATATATATATATATATATATATATATATACATACATATGTACACACACGCACAGATATATATATATATAGATATATATATATATATATATATATATATATATATATATATATATATATATATATATATATATATATATAGAGAGAGAGAGAGAGAGAGAGAGAGAGAGAGAGAGAGAGAGAGAGAGAGAGAGAGAGAGAGAGAGAGAGAGAGAGAGAGAGATAGATATAGATATATATATATATATATATATATATATATATATATATATATATATATATATATATATACACACACACAATTATTTATATGCACATATAAGAGGGTGTTCATACATAACATTTCTATCGAAAGGAGATATGATCCTAAGTACTTAAACCCTCATATAAAAAACCTTTAAAAAACATATTTCGATATTACCATGGAATCACGCTGTTAAAATTTCAGCAAAGCCAAACATCAAAACAGCCTTTTAAAAGACGAAAAAAAACCCTTTGCACTATCATCTCGTACAAAAAAAAAAAAAAAAAAAAAAAAAAAAAAAAAAAAAAAAAAAAAAGGGAATCTCTAAGATTCCAACAAATTTCATTGAGACACATAACGTCATCAGCAGACCGACACCCTAAGGGACTCGACAATGGATGCTACCATCCTGATCTGATGATATTGCTAGAAAATCAATTACAACTTCGTGGTACAGTGCTATGGGTTTTACCCTATCAGTAAAAAAAAAAAAAAAAAAAAAAAAAATTACCCACTGAATGTGTATAGTGACTATTTACTTCGTTCCGGTATGATCACGATAATGAGGAACTTGAAGTATAGTGTCACTCTATCGCACAGAATAATGACATTTCATAATATTAAAGTAAGGTCGTTAAAATTTAATCTAAGTTCATTAAAAGGACCTCTAGTAAAAATATAAATAGATGTTATAACACCATAAATAAATAAGTGGTTTTTTTTTAACAGTAGGCCTATTGTAAGGCTAAATATTCAAATACTAAATGTGTTACACGGAAACAATACGGGAAAAACAGGTCTTTATACCTTACGTAATCTTCACAAGTGGGATTATTAAAAACGGTATATATACTGCTTCCAAGCATCATTCTCTGATTCCTATAAGAATTACTGTTATCATTTGCTGATTACTATAAGAATTACTGTCATCATTCTCTGATTACTATAAGAATTACTGTCATCATTCTCTGATTCCTATAAGAATTACTGTCCCCATTTTCTGATTACTATAAGAATTACTGTCACCATTTTCTGATTACTATAAGAATTACTGTCATCATTCTCTGATTACTCAAGAATTACTGTCATCATTCCCTGATTACAATAAGAATTACTGTCGTCATTCTCTGATTACTATAAGAATTACTGTCATCATTCTCTGATTACTCAAGAATTACTGTCATCATTCTCTGATTACTATAAGAATTACTGCCGTCATTCTCTGATTACTATAAGAATTACTGTCATCATTCTCTGATTACTATAAGAATTACTGTCGTCATTCTCTGATTACTATAAGAATTACTGTCATCATTCCCTGATTACAATAAGAATTACTGTCGTCATTCTCTGATTACTATAAGAATTACTGTCGTCATTCCCTGATTACTATAAGAATTACTGTCGTCATTCTCTGATTACTATAAGAATTACTGTCGTCATTCCCTGATTACTATAAGAATTACTGTCGTCATTCTCTGATTACTATAAGAATTACTGTCGTCATTCTCTGATTACTATAAGAATTACTGTCGTCATTCCCTGATTACTATAAGAATTACTGTCGTCATTCTCTGATTACTATAAGAATTACTGTCGTCATTCCCTGATTACAATAAGAATTACTGTCGTCATTCTCTGATTACTATAAGAATTACTGTCGTCATTCTCTGATTACTATAAGAATTACTGTCGTCATTCTCTGATTACTATAAGAATTACTGTCATCATTCCCTGATTACAATAAGAATTACTGTCGTCATTCTCTGATTACTATAAGAATTACTGTCGTCATTCTCTGATTACTATAAGAATTACTGTCATCATTCTCTGATTACTATAAGAATTACTGTCATCATTCTCTGATTACAATAAGAATTACTGTCGTCATTCTCTGATTACTATAAGAATTACTGTCATCATTCCCTGATTACTATAAGAATTACTGTCGTCATTCTCTGATTACTATAAGAATTACTGTCATCATTCCCTGATTACAATAAGAATTACTGTCGTCATTCTCTGATTACTATAAGAATTACTGTCGTCATTCTCTGATTACTATAAGAATTACTGTCATCATTCTCTGATTACTATAAGAATTACTGTCATCATTCTCTGATTACTATAAAAATTGTTGTCATCATTCATTAAATACTATAAGAAATACTGTTATCATTCCGTGATATCTTGAGAATTCCTGTTCTCATTCTCTAATTATTATTATTATTATTATTACTATTATTATTTGCCAAGCTAGAACCCTAGTTGGAAAAGCAAGATGCTATAAGCCCTAGGGCTCCAACAAGGAAAATAACCCAGTGAGGAAAGGAAACAAGAAAAAAACTAGAAGAGAAATTGCAGAACAATAGCATTTATATAAATCTTTCATTTATAAATTATATAAACTTGAAAATAACAAGAGGAAGGGAAACAAGATAGAATAGCGTACCCTCAAACATCAGTCATCATTCTCTGATTATTTTAAGAATTACAATCACCATTCTCTGATTGCTATAAGAATTAATCTAAGTTAAATTGGAATTGTGATCTCATCCAAACAAGGCGAAATGTTCAGAGGCGCAAAACAGATCTTAGAAGTCTGGCGAGACTGATAATGGTCGACAAACTTATTCCTGATAATTCGAAATGGGGTCACGTCGATACACTACAGCCAATTCTTTTTAGTGAGGCGCATTTGCACCGACTCGCAGGGATGCCCTTTTAGCTCGGATAAGTTTCCTAATCGTTGATAGGTTGGACGAGATAATTCTAACTAATCAGCTAGTAGGAAACTTTTCCGAGCTAAAAGGGCACCTCTACTAGACAGTGCAAATACGCCTCATTAAAATAAATTGACTATAGTGGATAACAGCTATCATCGTTATAGTTATAAAATTATTTGATGCCATTTCGTCTTATACTTCAAAGACAAAATAATAGAACTACATTTAATAAAAAAAAATAAGCTCAATTCTTCACTATTACTTCTTCAAAAAATAAGAAATAATGAAAATGTTTCAATAAATATTAAAACACTACACTGGCTTAAATTCCGGATATTTTACATTGCACTAAAGGAATACAAATAAAATACAAATAATATTGCTTGAT
>NC_090760.1:19280016-19285016 GCF_036898095.1 Palaemon carinicauda
GTTTAAAGGACCACCTAAATGATGGCAGTTTAAAGAATCGTCCAAATGACGTCAGGTTAAAGGACCCTCCAAATGAAGTCAGTTTAAAGATCCAACGTAAATATCACCCGTGATTGAAATCACATGTGCTTGTGATATATATTCATTTAAAATAACCAAGTGTTGCAAACTCACAATTCAGCTATCATGGTGGAGATGGGGTTATTTCCAGTCTATGAACGGATTCCTGAATTCAACACGAATATGTACTGGGACTTGTCATAAACTTTCATCTCTCTTCATAGCTCAGTCGGTAGAGTCTTCGCAGGCATGGTTTCCAGCCGAACAGGAGGGGGTTCGAATCTCCACCCGGCCGGAAGCTGTTACCATAGAATGAATTCCAAGTGGATATATATTCCCAAGATAGAATTGGGTAATAAATGCCATTCGTGGGAGATATTTACACACACACACACATATATATATACATATATATATATAATATATATATACATATATATATAATATATATATATATATATATATACATATATATACATATATATATACATATATATACATATATGTATACATGTGAGTAAACCAATATATATATATATATATATATGCATGTGAGCAAACCAATATATATATATATATATATATATATGTATACATATATATATGTGTGTGTGCGCACGCGTAAAAATTACAGGGAAACGTGACGCTCAAATACAGAATAACAAAAAGGCAGATGAAATAGAAAACATAAAAGTAATTCCTGAAAAGTATCGTGATATTCTTCCGATATGCAACATTTTGAAATGAGGTCAGTTGCAAGAGATGGGACCGCAGTGAGATGCCCTGCAACCTCATTGCAAAGGCAAAAGGACTTTAGTTCCTAGGACAAAAGAAATTTAATCTTATTTCAGAGGAAGCAATTTCCTGCCTCCTTTCAAGATCAATCAGCTATACGTAATTTTCGTGGAACCACAAGTCGGGGGAAGAAAAAAGTATATTTTAGAGAGAACGGACGGACATTCACTTAATAAGTCATCGAAAAACATAACTCGTGAAGATTATATATATATATATATATATATACATATATATATATATATATATATATATTATATATATATATATATATAATGGGCAAGAACATGAAGACACTCTTATAGAGTATAAAATCATATATATACACATGCATACATACACATCTATCTATATATATATATATATATATATAGAGAGAGAGAGAGAGAGAGAGAGAGAGAGAGAGAGAGAATGTGTATGTTTGTGTGTATATGCACATACACATTCATTTATATATATATATATATATATATATTATACGTATATATATATATATATATTATACGTATATATATATATATATATATAGATGTGTGTATATGTACATGTGCATACTTGTATACTTGTACATATATAACGTAAAGAAATATACAAGCCAATATTGCCTAATTGATTGAATATTAATTTCAAATTCGTTTTCACCATTAATTTTTATTCTTGGGCAAAATTAAAATTTTATCTAACCAAGAGACCTTTCATTGATAAAAGGCAACGAGAGAGAGAGAGAGAGAGAGAGAGAGAGAGAGAGAGAGAGAGAAATTCATGGGTGAAAACACTAAAATATTGTGATGATTATAATTAGCTTCAGATAAGAAAATTATTGGGACTGTCCAAAAATTATCACAAAACAAGACAGATGTGGTAACGTCCCTGACTGGTGATTGCCAGACTGGGGTTTGGGTCCCGCTTATGGTGACGTCCCTGACTGGTGATTGCCAGACTGGGGTTCGAGTCCCGCTTATGGTGACGTCCCTGACTGGTGATTGCCAGACTGGGGTTTGGGTCCCGCTTATGGTGACGTCCCTGACTGGTGATTGCCAGACTGGGGTTCGAGTCCCGCTTATGGTGACGTCCCTGACTGGTGATTGCCAGACTGGGGTTCGGGTCCGCTTATGGTGACGTCCCTGACTGGTGATTGCCAGACTGGGGTTCGAGTCCCGCTTATGGTGACGTCCCTGACTGGTGATTGCCAGACTGGGGTTCGGGTCCGCTTATGGTGACGTCCCTGACTGGTGATTGCCAGACTGGGGTTCGAGTCCCGCTTATGGTGACGTCCCTGACTGGTGATTGCCAAACTGGGGTTCGAGTCCCGCTTATGGTAACGTCCCTGACTGGTGATTGCTAGACTGGGGTTCGAGTACCGCTTATGGTAACGTCCCTGATTGGTGATTGCCAGACTGGGGCAAGATCTACGTATATGTCTTTCTTTAGACTTTGGACTGGGGTACGAGTCCCGCTTAAACTCGTTAATTTCTTTGGTCGCTGAAACCTCACCATCCGTTTGAGCTAAGGATGGGGGGTTTGGGGGAGCGTATAGGTCTATCTGTTGGGTCATCAGTAACCATTGCCTGACCCTCCATGGTCCTAACTTTTGTGGAGAGCGGGCTTGGGCGCTGATCATATGTATATATGGTCAGTCTCTAGGGCAATGCCACTGTCCCTTGCCCCTGCCATTCATGAGCGACCTTTAAACATGCACGTGCATGTACATTTAGAAAGAAACATGCATCTTCGAATCTATCATCTCACCTATACAAGAACAAGTGTCTGACTATATGTATACATATATGGTATTTAATAGTGTCGAGGTTAAATGCCATATGTCACCATATACCCAACTACAACATAGAAAAACAATAATAAAATCAATAACATTGTTTGCATTAGTAAATTGGATCTCCATATATATATTATATATATATATATACATATGTATATATATATACATATATATATAAATAGATAGATAGATAGATATTACACTAGCAAAACAACCTTGAAGAAAACAATTAGAGAATAAACGGCATTGTTTTCATTAGTAAATATAGTTATACATCTATATACATACATACATAGATATATACTGTATATATTTATATATATATATATATATATATGTATACAGTATATATATATATATATATATGTATACAGTATATATATATATATATATATATACTGTATATATATATATATATATATGTATACAGTATATATATATATATATATACTGTATATATATATATATATATACATACATACATACATACATATACATATGCATATTCATAAAGATATATATATATATATATATATGCATACAGTACATACATATACATATGCATATTCATAAAGATATTATTACAATAAAAAAACACGCATACGACTTCCCCTGATCAACCCTGAAAAAAGGCTAACGAAAGGACAAACACATCTAAAAATCTAATATGAATTTTGGAGTCCCGGTAGTGCATTCCGACCCAGCCATTTCAG
Source organism: Palaemon carinicauda (assembly GCF_036898095.1). Taxonomy (NCBI): domain Eukaryota; kingdom Metazoa; phylum Arthropoda; class Malacostraca; order Decapoda; family Palaemonidae; genus Palaemon; species Palaemon carinicauda. Next base: position 19,283,365 of record NC_090760.1, read on the forward strand.
GTCACGCACCAACTCGGTTAAAATCCAGCAGCCATCTGAATAGCATAAGAAGTCCCACTTCCCAAACGAACCCAAGCAATCTTAACCTCCTATCTCATGCCCTTACCACAAAAATAATTATATCATTTTAGTAAGATTTGTTTGGGATTCGCCAGATTATTATTATCATTATTATTATTATTATTATTAATTACTTAGCTACAACCCTAGTTGGAAAAGCACTATGCTATAAGCCCAGGGGCTCCAACAGGGAAAATAGCCCAGTGAGGAAAGGAAACAAGGAAAAATTAAATTTTTAAGAAGAGTAACAACATTAAAATAAATATCTCCCATATAAGCTATAAACACTTTAACAAAGCAAGAGGAAGAGAAATAAGATAGAATAGTGTGTCCGAGTGTACCCTAAGCAAGGGAACTCTAATCCAAGACAGTGGAAGACCATGGTACAGAGGCTATGGCACTACCCAAGACTAGAGAACAATGGTTTGATTTTGGAGTGTCCTTATCCTAGAAGAGCTGCTTACCATAGCTAAAGAGTCTCTTCTACCCTTATCAAGAGGAAAGTGGCCACTGATGATATCATTAACAGATATCTTGTCAACCTTCCCCATATGGAAGGGAACCTTTTTGAACTCTCCATGGGAGGTCATAAGTTATTTGTTTCAAAAGTTACAATAGTTATCTTACGCTAGTGTACGCAAGCCGTCAAAAATTACTGTAAATACTTTGATATAAGCACACACACAGATTCAACCCTCCCCATTCCCCTTTCCTAGCTACATCTCGCTGGTTCGGCAATTTGTGGAGGAGTGTGGTTTCCGAGAGTATGCCCCCTCACCAGGGTATGACTACCCTCTCTCTACCTCATGTGCATGACAGGAAATTATATAGATATACACATATGTACGAATGTGTATATATATATATATATATACATACATACATACATACATGTATTCACATATACACACATACATATGTGTATGTATGTATATATACTGTGTATATATATATATATATATATATATGTATATATATACTATATATATATGTATATATATATACTGTATATATATATGTATATATATACTGTATATATATGTATGCATAAATATATATATATATATATATATAAATATATATATATATATATATATATTTAAATATATATGCATATATATATATATATTTAATGTATATATATATATATATATATATACACACATTTGTGTGCGAGACAGAAAACAAAAAACAATATATATATATATATATATATATATCCAAACACTGCTTGTGCTATTGGCACTGGTACTGCAGATTGTACGGAAACAGCGGACGCACGCAACCACGCGCGCTGGAATACGAAAAAGGCCAATTGACGAGGCAACTCGGGCCCATCATCGCTCTGAAAAGCGTTGCAACAGACCATCTAAAAAGGTTGCGGCAATTTGACAGACCGGCGCTAACAGCCGTCTCTAACAGCCTTTACAGCAACTTAACCCTCATCTTTGGAACCCCCACCTACAGGCCCTATTACCCCCAAAAACCCCCTACCAACCGCACCCATCTCTTACCCCAAGTCCATTTCCCCCGACTCCTGATAGAAAGCCATTTTTGCCTGACATTTTAAATTTCTTTCTTCGACGTCATCT
>NC_090760.1:19290016-19300016 GCF_036898095.1 Palaemon carinicauda
GTGGACTAACTGCGGAATATCAACTTCAATCTATTTTTTATTATCTACACTTACAATTAATCATAACTTATATTCTCGATGATATATATATATATATATATATATACATATATATATTTAAATACATACATACATACATACATATATATATATATATATATATATTTATAATATATATATATATATATATATATATTATGTATACATATATATATATATATATTTATATATATAAATATATAAATATATATATATATATATATATTTTAAATATATATATACATACATACATACAAATATATATATATATATAATATATATATATATATATATATATACAGTATATATTATATATATATATATATATATATATATAACAATTATTCTTTGTTAAATAATTAAAGATAGATACTGCTATTATTCTCCAGTATCATGCCCCTCCGTATTTGCAATTAATATCGCTTTCGTTAATTACTTTAATTAATAAATAATATAATTAACCTTCAATAAGTGGTTAGTGAGGCAAGATGATCGTTAACAAAAGTCAGTTAAACCACTTATTAATCGTTACTGGCAAAGTCTGAATAACTATAGTCGATTTTTTTAGCGAGGCAGATTTGCACCGACTCGCAGCGGTGCTTTTTTAGCTAGGAAAAGTTTCCTGATCGCTGATTGGTTCGACAAGATAATTCTAACCAATCAGGGATCAGGAAACTTTTCCGAGCTAAAAGGGCACCGCTACGAGTCAGTGCAAATGCGCCTCATTAAAAGAAATTGACTATAAGTACGGTATATGTCAGTAATACGATTACCAAGACATGACTCAATTATAAGTATTTTCTTCGGTTTGAAACTATAAACAATTATCTATACACAGCTATTTATTTGTTGATTTAATAATAACTGTGATTCTCTCTCTCTCTCTCTCTCTCTCTCTCTCTCTCTCTCTCTCTCTCTCTCACCTTTTGTAATACTGACTTTGCAATTTAAGGTCCTTCTAAGACTTTCGTCACAATTATGGGAGCATTTTTATCATACTACTACTACTACTACTACTACTACTACTAATAATAATAATAATAATAATAATAAAAATAGGAGAAACAGTGTTGGTAAGTATTCTCCTGTTCTTATCAACTGTCTTAAATGTCCATTTCTCTCATCATCAAGAATGCTTCATCATTAATTACAGGACAACCGACTTCCTTTCATTCACCCCCCCCCCCCCCCCAGTAAATAAAGAATCACATACAGATTTCAATACATAACATACACATATACACTGCAGGAAATTATTTTTCCTTTGTGAGTAGGATTTTGTTTATCATATGGTCATCAAATTATTATTGTTGTAAGGGCGCACCTGTGGACCAGTTCAGATGTGGGTAAGTTATGTGTAACTGCTTGGAAATGTATATATACATACGCACAAATGTAGATTATGCACACATGTATACGCATATATACACATATATAGATGTGTGTTTATGCATTTATATAATATATGAATTAATTTATATATAATTTATCTATATATATATATGCATAAATATATACATACACAAATATATATATATATATATATATATATATATATATGTATATATATGAATATATAAACTCATGCATTATATATATGTGTATATATATATATATATATATATATATATATATGTATAAACATATATACACATATATATATATGTATATATATGAATATATAAACTCATGCATTATATATATGTATATATATATATATATATATATATATATATATATATGTATAAACATATATACACATATATAAAGTATATATATAATGTATATATTTATATATATATATATATATATATATATACATATAAAACACCCTAGCATACCGGATTGAAAAAGGCTGCACCAATATACGAAAGTGATATGCAAACTGCACGTGTAATACCCCATAACAATAACATCGTGACGGAACAATGGAAATATGCTGAAATAATGATCCACTTTGCTCCCTTAACCCTTAAGATAACGGATCTATATTTAATGATGCAAATCCCTTGATAATTGACGGAGTATGGATATATCCAATTAAGTTAAAACGCTAAGCAATTATTAAAGGAGTAATCATTTTTTTTTCTTTTTCTTTTTTTTTTTTACTTTGAAAAGCTGGGATTGCATATAAGGATTTTTTATAGAAAGGATATAATAAGCTCCTGGTCTCAAAATAAAATCAAGACATATACAGTAAATGAGTCTTAAGCATAGTGTCTTCAGTTGGTAAAAATAGGATGCAGTTTTTATGGGAATAAAAGATAGCTCCCTTTTATAGGAATAAAAGGGAAGCTGTTTTTAAAGGGAGCAGGAGGATGCTGGTTTTAAAAGGAAGCTATTTTTAAAGGCAATAAAAGGGAAGCTATTCTTAAAGAGAATAAAAGGGAAGCTGTTTTTGAAGGGAGAAAACGGATCCTGGTTTTAAAGAGAAGCTATTTTTTAATAGGAATAAAAGGGAAGTTGTTTTTAAAGGGAGGAGGAGGATGCTGGTTTTAAAGGGAAGCTTTTTTTTAAAGGGAATAAAAGGGAAGTTATTTTTAAATGGACCAGGAGGATGCTGGTTTTAAAGGGAGGCTATTTTTTAAGGAATAAAAGAAGCTGTTTTTAAAGGGAGCAGGAGGATGTTGGTTTTAAAGGGAAGCTATTTTTAAAGTGAGCATGAGGATGCTAGTTTTCAAGGAAAGCTAGTTTTAAAGGAAAAAAAAGGGAAGCTGTTTTTAAATGGAATAAAAGAGAAGCTGTCTCAGGGGAACAAAAGGGAAGCTGTTTTTAAAAGAAGCAGAAGGATGCTGGTTTTAAAGGGAATAAAAGTCAAGGTGTTTTTAAGGGAGTGAAAGGGAAGTTGGTTAAGGGCATAAAAAGGAAGCTGTTTTCAAACGGAATAAAAGAGAGAAGCTGAATTTAAAGAGGTTAATAGGGAAACTGGCCTTAAATGGAAATTTTATTTCAAAGGGAATAAATGAAGAAGAATATTACTTTAAACCTTAAAGCAAGAATTGGTGTCTGATGCGAACTGGCTCCTTCAAGACCAAGTACAGTTGGCAAAAAAAAAGATGGGTGATCGCCAATGAATACCAGATTTCGATGACATATAGACTTGCAACTTGCAACATACTTTAGGGTTAGGGTAAAATTCCACTGAAGACGGGGTATTAATTTCTCTCTCTAAACCATAAGACAAGATTTAACGTAAGTGAATTTGATACCACTTTTTCTATGATGGAAAAGAGATTTAAGAGACTGGAGATATATAAAGTATCATTATAATTAATACCACACAAGTGAAAGACGAATAAAGATTAGCAACATGTAATCATTAATGTTTCAAAGATGAATTTGACAACACCATTTCTAAAATGGAAAAAAGATTTAAGAGACTAGAGATATATCAAGTGTTATAGTAATAAATAAATATATATATATATATATATATATATATATATATATATATATATATATATATATATATGTATATATATATAATATATAATATATGTTTTATATATATATGTATATATATACAAATATATATATATATATATATATATATATGTATATATATGTATATATGTGTATATATGTATATATATATGTATATATATATATATATATATATATATATATATATATATATATATATATAACTGAAAGACGAATAAAGATTAGCCGTATGTAATTACTTATGTTTCAAAGTGAAGCAAGTTTATAAGACTGCAAAAAGTGATTTAACTCCAAAACAAATGTGTTAATAAATTACACGTGCAAATAAATTTACATAGTTTTAGATTAATCATGGTAATAACATATATTCTCGTAACCGTTCAACATGGTTTACATAAATCCTACTTGTTGCTCTTCTCACTTTTAAGAGAGAGAGAGAGAGAAGAGAGAGAGAGAGAGAGAGAGAGAGAGAGAGAGAGAGAGATTGTATGCTATACATTGGCCATTGAAATTTACATTTTATTATTATTAATATTATTATTATTATTATTATTATTATTATTATCATTACTGTTAATGTTGTTGTTGCTGTTGTTGTCATCAAAATAGGAGTTGTACTCCACTCTCGCATGTGGATTTTAACAATAAACAGCCCTTGCCTAAACAATACTTTGAATGCCATACAAACCAATATAAATCAACATATTCATAAAAGACTAATCACAAAATCTTTTCTACATCCTACCTACCTAATGACCCTACTAGGAACACCGGATAATTATAACCAAAAGACCAACATCTCTTTAATGAGACATCCATCTTAAAGAGGTCGAGGCTATAATCGACCTACACCACACTATGAATTATTTATTCGACACATAACATATAAAGAAATAAAATTCATCACTTGACATGGCAAGAACCCTTTGCTTGGGCCGAGGGACTTTCGAGTCCAAAATCTCATTTTACTTGAATTTATTATTCATAATATGCATACATTTTAACAAAGGAAGCCAATAGTCTGTAAATTTGCATAGCAATCTTACAGAGTCAGAGACTGACCAATATTGAAAAGGACCAAAACGTAGGAAGGGTTAGAGTCAAATACATTGTGTTTTGTCAATAGATCATGCATATGGAGATGTGAATATATATATATATATATATATATATATATATATATATATATATATATATATACTGTATACACATATATTATGCATATACAGTATATTATACTCACATACACATATACACACACACACACACATATATATATATATATATATATATATATATATATTGTATATACATATATATATACTGTATATACATATATATATACTGTATATACATATATATATACTGTATATACATATATATATATACTGTATATACATATATATATATATATATATATATATACTGTATATACATATATATATATATACATATACATATACATATATATATATATAAATATATATATATATATATATATATAAATATATATATATATATATATATATATATATATACTGTATATACATTTATATATACATAGACATATATATATATATATATATATATATGCATATATACATATATATATCCATATATATATATATATATACACATACGCACACACAAACACACACACACACACACATATATATATATATATATATATATGTATGTATATATATACACATAAACATACACACACACACACATATATATATATATATATATATACACATATATATGCATATACACACACACAAACATATATACACACACACACCTGCGAGCATTTGCGGACTCACTCGTGCAATAAATGCTTAAATGAAGGAATTAATCAACTTTGCGCAAAGATAACAGATTAATTATCGAATCTTAATTAAGATTTGAAATCGTTCAGATAATATAAACACCTCAATATGATTTAACATAATAAACTAGCGCGGGGGAGAGAGAGAGAGAGAGAGAGAGAGAGAGAGAGAGAGAGAGAGAGAGAGAGAGAGAGAGAGAGAGAGAGAGAGAGAGAGAGAGAGAGAGAGAGAGAATGACCTCCATTTCATTTCCATTCACAAAATAAAAATCACACCTTTGTTGACGGTCTATCTGTCTTTGCCCTTTCATTAAAAACAGGAACGTTCTTTGCCAAGTCCTCAATGATAGGAGCTTTGCTGGAACATTGCAATAACAGATGACATATATATATGCGTACCCTCTTTATTAATCAATAATTAAATAATGTAGATTACGAACGGATAGCTTGACAACATCAAAGATGAAAGGTAATTTTAGATGAAAGAATAATAAAAACCACAGGATGACTCATTATTTCAGAGCATGGCAGAAGAGGGATGAAAGTGTCACTGAAATACGTTGTTCGAATAAACGTAAGAAGAGGTGAATTGACGGGTGTTCGGAGGCATCCTGAGGGCAAAGGGAAGGGAAGTGGGGTAACTGATATAATAGCTTAAATCAAATCCATTTTTATGTTGCCTTTCATTCCTTTGTAATTTTCAGACATGGGGTGGTTAACCATTAGTTTTCTATTCGCTTAGAAGGATGAGTATGGCAGTGACTAGGTTGTTCTTCACTGGAGTCACCCTTATGGGCCCATAAAAAAAACTACACAGATCTATACCCCCTCATTTAACTACTGAATCATGGACGACACCATGTACAGTAAAACAACAACATTAGTCGCTTTATACTTATATCAACGTCTCAGTGGCAGGCATTTACCGCCATGCATAAATTACAGTATCCACCCTATCTTGTATACCTTGGATATCATGGGCTATTGCAATTAACTCTGTGACGTAATCTATTTTCTTCAATATCTGATGGATTTGTCCTTTGGTCTTATTCCACAAGTCCATCAAGTTTCGTTGAAATTAGTTCTGTAGTTTTTGCGTAATGTTGTTCAAAAAAAAAATACGTTTTGATTAACATTGCAATTATTTTCAAAGTACTGCTGCTTACTTGTACTTAGTTGTATTTCATCCAGAATGTTACAGATTAATCCTTGGGTCATACCCAACATGAACACCAAGTTTGGTCAAAATCGGTTCAGTAGTTTTTGTGAAAAGTTGCTCATAAACAAATAAATGACATGCGTGAATACATTCCCTTTACAAAATCTGCACCTAGCCCCTATTCCCCTAAATATACATAAGAAACTTTTATTCCGCACTACAAGCCAACACCTCTAATTGTACTTCCCTCAAGTCACACAATAAACAAAGCTTTGTATTATCAACTCCATTTCCCTCATTTTCCTTCTCTACATACAGAAAAAAAATACATATCGCTGTACTCGCTAACTTCATTTCCCCCCCAATTTACATAGCAAACATTTACAGAGCAAGCAATGACCAGCGTAAGAGATGTAAGCAACAGTATAACCCAGTGTTAAGCAACAGGTCGCCCTTGTCATGAATCCCAAAACATATAGGCGGACTCTATCTCGGCTCTTACACGCCCGGGCCAGATGGCATTGCGGACGCCTGCCCTATAAATGTCAGGCGATTTCGGTAGTGGGCGGTTGCGTGAAGGTTTCGTTGTTGTTGTTGTTTTTCTTGTTGTCGTTATGACCTTTTAATTATTGTCTTTATAATTAACAACCATCATCTACATTTTCGATTACATTTATCAGTTGTTTAATATTAATATTATAATCATGTCAAGTAACACTTCGGCCCTTATAGATATCATTGACTGTCATAGCACAGTAGGTTTTGTTGTTTTTCTTGTTGTCTTCATGGCCTCGTCATTATTGTCTTTATAATCACTACCATTATCTACATCATTTGCGATTTTATTTATAAATTGGTTAATTTTATCTTTGTCCAATTAAGGCTAAAAAAAAAAAGAAAAAAAAAAAAAAAAAAAAAAAAAAAAAAAAAAAAAAAAAAGGAATTTATTCGTCTCATTAAAGTAGGTAAGATCTAAGCATAATGTCCTATGCAAGGCTAGAATACTGAATCACTAGTTATTGTTCAATGCAACATCATTTGGTTAAACTTGTCTCGTTCCAGTTTTCGCCAATTCCTCAGGTCAGATCTTCCACTGTTATGCGACCTCATCAAAACAGATTGCGAATAGCAACATTTAACAGTCAAAAGGACAGACTGTAATTCACGGTCTGGTAGACAGAAAACACCAATTTCTCAAAGCGAAGATTAACTGAGCCAGTCACAACTGGAAGAAGAAGAAACTTTTTTTTTTTTTAACGAGGTTTTTCAGATCCAAACCATCTTCGAGGCATTGACACAAACCTCTCCGCTTTAAGTTAAGTCACCCTTATCCTACCCCCTCCCCCCAAAACCCCCATTGTAGAATTTTCCACACTAGAAACTATACATAATGAAGACCACTATCAACCCTCTCCCGTCACACCGACCCATCTCTTTCCCTTTCATGCGTTGCCCGACAAAAGAATGGTAGAGCTTTTCCTTCCTTTCCATTCTTTTCTTCAACGGACAGTTCCATAGACCGGCATCACTCATCTCCCCAGCATACTAATCTCGAAATGAGAGAGAGAGAGAAACAGGCATCGAGACAGCGGTCTCTCCGCCATCTAAGACGTATTCTACACTCATTTTATTTCATATCGAAGACCAATGAGAGAAACAGACATCGAGACAGCAGTCTTTCTGCCATCTAAGACATAGTCTATACTCATTTTATTTCATATCGAAGATCAATGAGAGAGAAAACCAGACATCGAGACAGCAGTCTCTCTGCCATCTAAGACGTATTCTATACTCCTTATTTTATTTCATATCGAAGACCAATGAGAGAGAGAAACAGACATCTAGACAGCGGTCTCTTCGCCATCTAAGACGTATTCTATACTCCTTATTTTATTTCATATCGAAGACCAATGAGAGAGAAAACCAGACATCGAGACAGCAGTCTCTCTGCCATCTAAGACGTATTCTATATTCCTTATTTTATTATCTAAGACGTATTCTATATTCCTTATTTTATTTCATATCGAAGACCAATGAGAGAAAGAAACAGACATCGAGACAGCAGTCTCTCTGCCATCTAAGACGTAGTCTATACTTACTCTATTTCATATCGAAGACCATCATCGTTGGGACGCCAATTTATAATATCCAATGCAACTTATGGGACAGACAACAAGATACAAGGGTTCGAGAGAATCAAGATAATGGGATATCAAGAAAAGGGAAATCATAATCCCACAGAGAAAATAGAAATGAATAACAATTATTTTTAAATTTTTAAATAGAAATAGATACTAAGAGGAATAATAATTTTCACCCCATTATCAACAGCAGAGAATTGCTACCTACTCTTCAGTTAATTCACGTTAAATAATGATAGATCTCTATATCTATTCAATATCTATTTTACTAGTTGTTTACTTATATCATCAGATTCCCATTGTGGTAAACTGGTGGATATACAGTTTATACATACATGGATAACATGAACACATATTTACATACATATACAGTACATAGTGTGTACATACATATACCATATACACACAAACACACATTATATATATATATATATATATATATATATATATAGTATATATACAGTATATATATACACACATATATATATATATATATATATAATATAATATATATACGTACACATATATACATATATATATACATACGTATATACACATATATACTATCTACATACATATACAAACACATATATACATATATATTTAATTATATATACATATGTATATGCATAAATATACATATACAAATGTGTAAATTCACATACGAGTACAACATATTATATTATCATAACTAAAGAACTTCCCATCAAAACTATTTTAAAGAACGTTTTGCAAAGCATCTATAAAACTTTGCAAAGGAAAAAAATAAAGATTTTATAATATTCAGATAATGTGGAATATTATACCACACTAACAAAATGGTACCATTTTCATTTCACCTGTTTACCTTTAACTTGTTTTCGAATTTTCTTTCCAAAAGAGAGTTATGAATTAATGATGATATACTTATGATTTGAATGTCTAACCAGCAATTATGTTTTAAAAAAAAAAAAAACTTTTTGATCTAGAAATAAATTAGCAGTGACCTTTAATGTTGAAAAATATAGTTTTCTTCGTTTACTTTAGGAGTCCAGTAATTTCATTATTAAGTGCATCAAAAGGCTTGAAATTTTTTTGTTTTTAAAAGACTTTACGACTTTTTAATAGAATAATAAATTAGCGGTAAACACTAATCTTGAATAATATATACTTTCCTTCGTTTAATTTATAAGAGTTCGGTAATTTCATTTTAAAGTGTTAAAATGCTTTAAATAAACAGTTAAAAGTTATAGTAGCCATGTCATAAAAAAAAGACTGTTCTTGCTGTACCTATCAAATTGTATTTATAAGATCCATTTCTTTTTTCTTTAAAAGAGTTCAGTAATTCCACAACAGTAATTATATAGAAGACATTTTGTTGTAACAAAAACCAATTATTTTTTTTAA
>NC_090760.1:19320016-19322376 GCF_036898095.1 Palaemon carinicauda
TAATTACCTTACTCTTGTTTTAATCACTTCTATCCTGTCTCCTGATTGCTTCTCTCCAACTGTATTTCCATCTATAGTCCTTTTTTTCAATTATTCTTAAACTGTCGTTTAATTATTTCTCTTCTTTGTTTTTTGTTTTTTTTTTTGTTTTTTATTTAATTTGTCTCTGTCATGTCCTTAGAATCCTCATAATACTTTTAATTTCATTTTTCTTCTTTAACATCTTTATCGGGTTTGGGCAAAAAAAAAAAAAAAAAATGACATTTCCCATAACTTTTCAGACTTCCCTATTAATTTTTTTTATTTTATTAACTTGAAATACTAATCATCATTAATCATTCACATTATAGTTCAATGATTTTCTCCTTTTATCTATGAGTGATATCCTGTTCTATCTATATTCTCCAAATGACTAAGTTTTGTGTTATACCTAACCTAGATGAATTAAAGTTACTAATAGTGATGTAATCTCTTGAAAATTGTTGCTATTTTCTTCATCATTCATGTAAATCAACTCTCAAATCTGGCCTGTTGATAGATAACCATACCTTGAAATACTCTCTCTCTCTCTCTCTCTCTCTCTCCTCCTCTCTCTCTCTCTCTCTCTCTCTCTCTCTCTCTCTCTCTCTCGTGTGTGAGTGTGTGGGGGGTGAAATCACGTAAACAATCTAAGAGCTCATTTGACTTATTTACATTCTCTCTCTCTCTCTCTCTCCTCTCTCTCTCCTCTCTCTCTCTCTCTCTCTCTCTCTCTCTCTCTCTCTGCTGGTGTGTGTGTGTGAGAAATCGCGAAAACAGTGCTAGAGCTCATTAGATTTTCATTTACACCTCTCTCTCTCTCTCTCTCTCTCTCTCTCTCTCTCTCCTCTCTCTCTCTCCTCTCTCTCCTCTCTCTCTCTCTCTCTCTCTCTCGTTACGTCATTTTATATATAAAAGGACGATAATTAAAAGAAAAACTTTTTTCTATTGATATTCTTTATCCCAGCGCCCCTCTTTAGCATCGTCCTGCGACCCACATCATCAGAAAGAAGTGTCGTCTACATGCCCTAAACCCAAAACCCCTTCAAAACCCAGAAATCCCTATTTTCCTTCCCTGCAAAAATCTAAAGAACCCCTTTGGGCATGAGAAGGGGATAGTGGGTAGGAGGGGGGGGGGGGCACGGGAGAAACGGGTCCTTAGACGTCGAGACTTTAAAGTAAGTTGAGCAGAAAAGTGATTCCGTAGGAAATTATTCGGCGTCAGTAATGATTCCCAGGAGTGGTGCGGAAGCCTTTGGAGATGTGGGGGGAGGGGGGGGAGGGAGAGATGGGGGAAAGGAGGGGGTGAGATGGGAGGGAAAGGGAGGGAGACGTAGACGTAGGGAGAAAAGGGGTAGGCCACTAATTGCAGCTTTTGAGAACCAAGGAGCCTCGCTTTTCGCGATACTCCCAACTTCGCGAGCGCCTGTCGCTGATTGACTTCATAGCTCCGAAATCACACGCGGATATATACACCTCGACTCTCGAGCCCTCCTCGACGATCATCAAGGGATATAAAAGACGAGGCTGCGTTTGTTCCATTCGTCTTTTCTTTTGCTTTTTTTTTTTATCTCACAGCAACGATAATCTTCTCTTTACTTTCTTTCTGCTTTCATGTGAACCTTTGGAACTATACCCAGTGCCTTTGTGAGACATCTTTTCTTCTTTCCTTTTGACTTGGCTTCGTTACGTCTCTTCAAAGGTAACACCGGTCTCTCTCTCTCTCTCTCTCTCTCTCTCTCTCTCTCTCTCTCTCTCTCTCTCTCTCTCTCTCTCTCCTCTCTCTCTTTTAACGAGCAGTGTTATAACTCTCAAAAGGAGGGCAGAGACACGATCAGAAAAGGCGTTGCGAATGAGGGCAGAGGCACGGTAGGAAAATGAGGTCTTCCTTAGTGACTGACATTCTCCGAGACTTCTGAGCAGTCTCAGTAACGAACTACCCTTGTTAGTTACCTTCGCCAACTTCCTTGCGAAGGTTATATTTGGATAGCCGTGTATTTATTTATTTGATTGTATGATGTCTGTGTGTGTGTGTGTTTGTGATTCGTATAACTCAAAAACTATTTGACCTCTCATGAAATTTAGTGGGATGATTGACCATGATCCAAGGACATTGTGAATATATTTTGCGATGGATTAGGTCAACAGTCAAGGCCAAAGTCAAGACCAAGGTTACGAAAAGGTAAAAAACATCTGATGTGCATGAAAGTGGTGCCAAAATGTGCATAATTTAATTGACCTTCTTGTGGTACACAGCATGATATAGAGATGTCATTACCCTTGTTAGCGGTTGGAGGGGGGGGGCATTACGCGGCCATTGTTATCCAACGTTTAGGCCATGG
>NC_090760.1:19322876-19327876 GCF_036898095.1 Palaemon carinicauda
GTGGCTGCTGATGACTCAGCAGATAGACCTATAGGCTCCCCCAAACGCCCCAAACTTAGCTCACAAGGATGGTAAGGTTGCAGACACTAATGGCACTAACGAGTCTGAGCGGGACTCGAACCCCCGACTGGCAAACACCAGGCAGAGACGTTACCAATCAGGCCACAGCAACCCTAAATTAGGAAGCTCACTCCATAACTTAAGTCACCGGTGGAATAAAATTTCTAGAATACTGTGTAGTATTTAGCATTAACCACAGAGAGAGAGAGAGAGAGAGAGAGAGAGAGAGAGAGGAGCTAAGGGTGATTGCCTGGGAATGGTAAGATACACATGAACGCGCTACTGACCCGGAATTAGATATGGGAAATGCACCTGACGTAAACGGAAGGGACGAGAGGGGTGGGGGTGGCGAGGTGGTAAGATGGGGGGGGGGGGGGCGGGAAATGTGCAAAGTGAGAGTGAAGGAATTAAGGAAAAGTGAAAATAACGTAAGGGAAAAAATTACCATGTGTCATGTCATTTTCTTTCACCAATAAAATACATCTGTACTTTAAGATATCTCAAATCTCACCGTAATCATTTTCCGAAAATTGAGGAGTATAATTCTAATTTTTCCCCTCATACGATTAACTGACATTAAATGTCGACTAACTGATTTTTCACACCATTCCTTTTCTCTTGCTTGAGGGTACACTCGGGCACACTGGTCTATATAGTTTCTCTTCCTCTTGTTTTGTTAAAGTTTTTATAGTTTATATAGGAAATATTTATTTCAATTTTTTTACTATTATTAGAATATTTTATTTTTCCTTGTTTCCTTTCCTCACTGGGCTATTTAACCTGTTGGGGCCCCTGGGCTTATAGCATCATGCGTTTCCAACTAGGGTTGTAGCTTAGCATTTAATAATAATAATAATAATAATAATAATAATAATAATAATAATAATAATAATAATAATAATATTGCAATACTTCAAATTAAAAAATCATTGACAAGAAAATACATAATGCAAAAACATCTGCAAAGCTCTCAACCAGTTTGCATCAATATACCAAACATTTACCATTTAATAATTATTACTTTCCTTATTTCAGTGAGATGGTGATTTACGTGATTTGGTTTTAAGACTTGGAAGGCCATTCTTCGTTCCGGTGAAAATGAAGGAGAGCAACGCTGTTAAAAAAAAGAAAAAAAAAAAAAAACCCTAGTAAGAGGGAACTAGATAAGTGGGAAGTTTCATAACCGTAGATGGCAGAAAAGGGAATGTAGCTGGGACCCGAAAGGAAGACGCTAAAAAGAATCATGGAGAAATGTTTACAGTACACCACATGAAGTGCACTTAAAGTACTGACCCAATCCCAACCGCAACGTTGTACTAACACACACACACCGTTGTACTTGAGTGAGGTGAACAAATTCAAAGTCAAGATTTTCAGCTATTTTTTTTTTTCTTTTTTTTTTTGCATTTTCCATTAAAATATCTTTAATAATTTTACCATTCTTTGGTTTCTTATAAGCGTTTAAAGGCATCTCAATAACTATAAAAGAAGAGAAGGAATTCTGCTGTAGAGCAATGTCATAGAGACGGAATGTAAAATAGTAGGCGACAGAGGCCCCCCACCCCCACCCCCTACCCCCCAAATAAAGGACCAGGGAATGCCAGGCAATGGTAATTCTGCTGTAGCGCAATATCATAGAGATAGAATGTAAAATGGTAGGCGACAGAGGCCCTCCCCCACCCCCACCCCCAAATAAAGGACCAGGGAATGCCAGGCAATGGTAATTCTGCTGTAGAGCAATGTCATAGAGACCGAATGTAAAATGGTAGGCGACAGAGACCCTACCCCCCCCCCCACCCAAATAAAGGACCAGGGAATGCCAGGCAATGGTAATTCTGCTGTAGCGCAATGTCCTAGGGACCAAATGTAAAATGGTAGGCGACAGAGGCCCCCCCCCCCCCACACACACACCGACAAATAAAGGACCAGGAAATGCCAGGCAATGGCTGCTGATTCCTCAGGGATAGTAGGTTCAACGTTTACCCGTGAAATTTATCATGCAGTGAGCGGGGTTTGAACTCGGTGCACTCATATTGCGAGTCACTGATGATCCAACTAAACTACTGTAAAAAATATGTCTTCTAATACCTAAAAACAATTACTAACATTCTACTCGTAATTATTTAACCCTTTTTTTTTCATTACTTCTAGCCAGTTTCCTAACTGCTTCCCTCATCTTTAATTACTTTTAATTACCTTACTCTTGTTTTAATCACTTCTATCCTGTCTCCTGATTGCTTCTCTCAAACTGTATTTCCATCTATAGTACTCTTTTCAGTTATTCTAAAACTGTCGTTTAATTATTTCTCTTCTTTGTTTTTTTTTTTATTTCATTTGTTTCTGTCATGTCTTTGGAATCATCATCCTACTTTTAATTTCATTTTTTCTTTAACATCTTTATCGGGTTTGGAGTTACAAAAAAAAAAAAAAATTATATTTCTCATAACTTTTCAGACTTCCCTATTTATTTTGTTGATTTTATTAACTTGAAATACTAATAATTAACCATTCACATTATAGTTTAATGATTTTCTCCTTTTTTCTATGAGTGATATCCTATTCTATTTGTATTCTCTATTCTCCAAATGATCAAGTTTTGTGTTACACCTAAGCTACATGAATTCAAGTTACTAATAGTGATGTAACCTCTTAAAAATTGTTGCTGTTTTCTTCATCATTCATGTAAATCAACTCTCAAAGCTGGCCTGTTGATAGATAACCATACCTTGAAAATCTCTCTCTCTCTCTCTCTCTCTCTCTCTCTCTCTCTCGTGAGAGCTCATTTAAGAGCTCATTTGACTTATTTACAATCTCTCTCTCTCTCTCTCTCTCTCTCTCTCTCTCTCTCTGTGGGTGTGTGTGTGAAATCGCGAAAACAGTTCTAGAGCTCATTAGACTTTCATTTACATTCTCTCTCTCTCTCTCTCTCTCTCTCTCTCTCTCTCTCTCTCTCTCTCGTTACGTCATTTATATATAAAAGGACGATAATCAAAAGAAAAACTTTCTCTGTTGATATCCTTCATTCCAGCGCCCCTCTTTAGCATCGCCCTGCGACACACATCATCAGAAAGAAGTGTCGTCTACATGCCCTTAACCCAAAAACCCTTACAAAACCCAGAAATCCCTATTTTCCTTCCCTGCGAAAATCTAAAGAACCCCTTTGGACATGAGAAGGGGATAGTGGGTAAGGGGGGGGGGGGGTCCTCGGGAGAAACGGGTCCTTAGACGTCGAGACTTTAAAGTAAGTTGAGCAGAAAAGTGATTCCGTAGGAAATTATTCGGCGTCAGTAATGATTCCCAGGAATGGTGCGGAAGCCTTTGGAGATGTGGGGTAGGGGGTGAGGGACAGATGGGGGAAAGGAGGGAAGACATAGACGTAGGGGGAAAAGGGGTAGGCCACTAATTGCAGCTTTTGAGAACCAAGGAGCCTCGCTTTTCGCGATACCTTCCAACTTCGCGAGCGCCTGCCGCTGATTGACTTCATAGCTCCGAAATCACACGCGGATATATACACCTCGACTCTCGAGCCATCCTTGACGATCATCAAGAGATATATAAAAGATGAGGCTGCGTTTGTTCCATTCGTCTTTTCTTTGCTTTTTTTTTCATCTCACAGCAACGATAATCTTCTCTTTATTTTCTTTCTGCTTTCATGTGAACCCTTGGAACTATAACCCAGTGCTTTGTAAGACATCTTTTCTTCTTTCCTTTTGACTTGGCTTCGTTACGTCTCTTCAAAGGTAACACCAGTCTCTCTCTCTCTCTCTCTCTCTCTCTCTCTCTCTCTCTCTCTCTCTTTTAACGAGCAGTGTTATAACTCTCAAAAGGAGGGCAGAGACACGATCAGAAAAGGCGTTGCAAAATGAGGGCAGAGGCACGGTAGGAAAATGAGGTCTTCCTTAGTGACTGACATTCCCCGAGACTTCTGAGCAGTCTCAGTAACGAACTACCCTTGTTAGTTACCTTCACCAACTTCCTTGCGAAGGTTACATTTGGATAGGCGTGTATTTATTTATTTGATTGTATGATGTCTGTGTGTGTGTTTGTGTGTGTGTGTTTGTGATTCGCATAACTCAAAAAGTATTTGACCTCTCATGAAATTTAGTGGGATGATTGACCATGATCCAAGGACATTGTGAATATATTTTGCGATGGATTGGATCAACAGTCAAGGTCAAAGTCAAGACCAAGGTTACGAAAAGGTCAAAAACATCTGATTTGCATGAAAGTGGTGCTAAAATGTGCATAATTTAATTGACCTTCTTGTGGTATACAACATGATATAGAGAGGTCATTACCATTGTTGCGGTTGGAGGGGGAGGCGGGGAATTACGCGGCCATTGTTATCCAATGTTCAGGCCATGATGGCAAATTTAGATAACGTTTAGGCCATGATGGCAAATTTAGATAACGTTCAGGCCATGATGGCAAATTTAGATAACGTTTAGGCCATGATGGCAAATTTAGATAACGTTCAGGCCATGATGGCAAATTTAGATAACGTTTAGGCCATGATGGCAAATTTAGATAACGTTCAGGCCATGATGGCAAATTTAGATAACGTTCAGGCCATGATGGCAAGTTTAGATAACGTTCAGGCCATGATGGCAAATTTAGATAACGTTCAGGCCATGATGGCAAATTTAGATAACGTTCAGGCCATGATGGCAAATTTAGATAACGTTCAGGCCATGATGGCAAGTTTAGATAACGTTCAGGCCATGATGGCAAATTTAGATAACGTTCAGGCCATGATGGCAAATTTAGATAACGTTCAGGCCATGATGGCAAATTTAGATAACGTTCAGGCCATGATGGCAAGTTTAGATAACGTTCAGGCCATGATGGCAAATTTAGATAACGTTTAGGCCATGATGGCAAGTTTAGATAACGTTCAGGTATGATGGCAAGTTTAGATAACGTTCAGGCCATGATGGCAA
>NC_090760.1:19332876-19340376 GCF_036898095.1 Palaemon carinicauda
CCTCCTCCTCCCCTTCATCTCCCAATATCCCCCAAGGACCTCCCCTCCTCCCCCGATATACCGTCAAATGAGCATTGGGCGGCTCCGCTAAGGAACTGTCGTGGTCGCTCCTGAAGGCAATTATGAGAACGGGCGAAGACGCGGTGAAAAAAAGAAAACCGCGTCATCGCCTCCTTCATCTCGCCGTCTGTCTCACCTCCTCCACCATCTCCTCCTCCTCCTCCTCCTCCTCCTCCTCCTTCTCCCTCTTACGTCCTTCCATTCCGGGGAAATGAATCTGGGGAAAAGATAATATTACCAGCCATCGTCACGAACAAAAGAGAGAGGAAGGAGAGGAAGATGAGAGAGAAGGAGGAGTATAGGATAAGGTCTTTAAAACAATCAGATGAGGTGGCTCTATTACAGACGAGAGAGGAGCCGTTCGCTTTAAACAGCCGAGGGTTAAATGGGTCAGTTAATTAAGCTGAACGACTTATTGAAATTGATCTCGCATTAAATTATAGTCTCTCTCTCTCTCTCTCTCTCTCTCTCTCTCTCTAAGCAAACAAAGCTCTCTTAATTTCTAAGTGCTCTCTCTCTCTCTCTCTCTCTCTCTCTCTCTCTCTAAGCAAACAAAGCTCTCTTAATTTCTAAGTGCGCTCTCTCTCTCTCTCTCTCTCTCTCTCTCTCTCTCTACGCAAACACTATCTTTTTTAATCTATCCACACAATCGCAATCTCTCTCTCTCTCTCTCTCTAGGCAAACAAAGCGCTCTTAATTTCCAACAGTGCTCTCTCTCTCTCTCTCTCTCTCTCTCTCTCTCTCTCTCTAAGCAAACAAACTTCTCTTAATTTCCAAGTGCTCTCTCTCTCTCTCTCTCTCTCTCTCTCTCTCTCAACGCAAACACTTTTTTAATCTATCCACACAAAGGCAATCTCTCTCTCTCTCTCTCTCTCTCTCTCTCTCTCTAAGCAAACAAAGCTCTCTTAATTTCAAGTGCTCTCTCTCTCTCTCTCTCTCTCTCTCTCTCTCTCTCTAAGCAAACAAAGCTCTCTTAATTTCCAACCAAGTGCCCCTCTCTCTCTCTCTCTCTCTCTCTCTCTCTCTCTGCAAAACCCCAGACTAAACCCACCTGCGGTTAATAACAGCGATTTCATAACTTGTCCGTCGCAAATAATGCGAAGCGCAAAGACTCGGGCATAATTACAGGGTATTTTGCGAAATGCTCCTATAAATACGAATAGAAAAGCATTACGCGACGTTTCCCCTCTCTGAACACTTGTTGGGAAATCATTAATCAACCACAATTACCCACTACTGTAGCATATGGGATGAAACAGAGAGAGAGAGAGAGAGAGAGAGAGAGAGAGAGAGAATGAAAATTGTATTAATTGATCCTCTTTCATCTTGGTTCTGTTTATTGTCACCTATCGACTACTCGACCTAAATACCATGTTACCCTCTCTCTCTCTCTCTCTCTCTCTCTCTCTCTCTCTCTCTCTCTTTCAATAACCACGAATAACTTTCTTCTGCCTTTCTGTTTTGACCCTGTTACTGTTTTTAGAATGATATATTGTTAATTTATTCTCATCATTGATTTATTTCCTTATTTCCTTTCCTCACTGGGCTATTTTTCCCTGTTGGAGCCCTTGGGCTTATAGCATCTTGCTTTTCCAACTATGGTTGTAGCTTGGCTAATAATAATAATAATAATAATAATAATAATAATAATAATAATAATAATAATAGATGTCCTTTCCTTTGCTACCGGACACCACCAACTACAATAAAACAACAAACAACAACAAGAACAACAAATGCAATAGCATGGTCTATTATACTAACACCCACATCCTATTATCACCACTACTGGCTTCTGGAATCCAAAACCTAATCGTTTTGAAGATGAGACCTCGCCATTACAATCGCTTGTATTCTGATTTAGCTTTTATTTTGGAGAGTTGGCGCAACCGCGAACTTCAGTCACGCTTCATTGAAGCTTAATCGAAGAACGGTATGAATAAATTCAACGTTATTACCCATGAAGTAATTTTTATTATTTTGTTTGTTGTCGGATATTGAGGTTTCTTAAGGAATTTGGGTCTGCCATGGGGTTTAGTAGGTTAGTGCATTGGGAGATGATAGGTCTGTGGCAGTGATACTTATTTAGATGTTGGTGGACTACTTGCTATGTTTTGCCTCAAATTATAAAAAAATTATGAAATTATAAAAAATTATAAAATTATAAAAAATACAAAAATCATGAAAAAAATCATCAGTTGTTTACTGCGACCCCCCCCCCAAAAAAAAAAAATAAGTAAATCCAGATATTTACCTTAAGTCCTTAAAGACAACTCATGAATAGCAGAGGCAATCCGACACTGACATTTCCTAGTCTGGTAGGAAAATCCCCTAGAGGCTGACCAATATTCATATGATAACACTCAGGGGTAGGATCAGGGAGGACCAGGAAAATGCTACTGATGATACAACAGGTAGATCTATAGGCTCCCCCAAACACACCATTCTTAGCTCACAAGGTTGGTGAGCTAGCTGACACCTTAAGAAACTATCGAGCTTGAGCGGGACTCGAACCCCAGTCCGGCAAATCGTTAAGCAGGGACGTTTCCAAAAGGCCACCACAACCCTAATCATTGCTATTTACTAACTCTTCTGAATTTCCAGAAATCATTTTGGACTTATTTGAGTCACTGTTGCTCATCTGAGTTCATACAGCTTTTTTGTTTTTTGGTTGTCGTTTGGAACTTGTCTCTTTAAAAGCAAGAGTTCACAAAACACAATGACCTGTGAAGAAAAGTTAAAACCACTGAATTCAAAAGTGATATATTGAAAAGGTATATCAAATTGGGGAACATTTCACAAACGCTGGATATTTGTCGCAATAATATGATAAAATCGCTTCAAATTATTGCTGAACTAAATTATGCTGACGTAATTATTACACTAAAGATGGAATTCTAGCTACTGGATGAAAACTGTCAAGTCTCTTTTGCCTGCTTCTTGTATAACCACCGCCATTCTACAGAAAATTTTAAAACTTAGAAGATAAATTTCTTTAGATAGTTCCAATCGGTATTTAAGACTTTCATATTATGATCCCTATCTGAGTGGGGATACCTTAATTATTATTATTATTATTACTATCCAAGCTACAACCCTAGTTGGAAAAGCAAGATGCTATAAGCCCAAGGGCCCCAATAGGGAAAAATAGCCCAGTGAGGAAAGGAAATAAGGAAATAAATAAATGAAGAGAACAAATTAACAATAAATCATTCTAAAAAAGGCAACAACGTCAAAACAGATATGTCATATATAAACTATTAACAACGTGAAAAACAAATATGTCATATATAAACTATAAAAAGAATCATGTCCGCCTGGTCAACAAAAAAGCATTTGCTCCAACTTTGAACTTTTGAAGTTCTACTGATTCAACTACCCGATTAGGAAGATCATTCCACAACTTGTTAACAGCTGGAATAAAACTTCTGGAGTACTGCGTAGTATTGAGCCTCAGGATGGAGAAGGCCTGGCTATTAGAATTAACTACTTGCCTAGTATTACGAACAGGATAGAATTGTCCAGGGAGATCTGAATGTAAAGGATGGTCAGAGTTATGAAAAATCTTATGCAACATGCATAATGAACTAATTGAACGACGGTGCCAGTGATTAATATCTAGATCAGGAATAAGAAATTTAATAGACCGTAAGTTTCTGTCCAACAAATTATGATGAGAATCAGCAGCTGAAGACCAGACAGGAGAACAATACTCAAAACAGGGTAGAATGAAAGAATTAAAACACTTCTGAATAGATTGATCACCGAAAATCTTAAAAGACTTTCTCAATAGGCCAATTTTTTTGTGCAATTGAAGAAGACACAGACCTTAAATGTTTCTCAAAAGTAAATTTGCTGTCAAGAATCACACCTAAAATTTTGAAAGAGTCATACATATTTAAAGAAACATTATCAATACTGAGATCTGGATGTTGAGGAGCCACCGACCTACTTACAATCATACTTTGAGTTTTGTTAGGATTCAACTTCATACCCCATAATTTGCACCATGCACTATTTTAGCTAAATCTCTATTAAGGGATTCACCAACCCCAGGTCTACATTCAGGGGATGGAATTGATGCAAAGAGAGTAGCATCATCTACATATGCAACAAGCTTGTTTTCTAGGCCAAACCACATGTCATGTGTATATAGTATGAAAAGTAATGGGCCAAGAACACTACCCTGTGGAACACCGGATATCACATTCCTATACTCATTATGGTGCCCGTCAACAACAGCTCTTTGAGATCTATTACTTAAAAAATCAATAATAATGCTAAGAATCGACCCACCCACTCACAACTGTTTCAGTTTGAAAACAAAGGCCTCGTGATTTACACGGTCAAAGGCAGCACTAATATCAAGGCCAATCATACGCACTTCCTGACCACAATCAAGGGACTTCTGTACAGCATTGGAGATTGTAAGAAGGCATCACATGCTCCAAGGCCTTTACGAAAACCAAATTGCAAACTAGGGAGAAGATGATTACCTTCAGCAAACCTATTAAGACGTTTTGCCAGAAGACGTTCAAAAACTTTAGATAATATGGGAGTTATGGAAATTGGGCGGTAATCAGTGGGACTTGAGCTACCATAAACACATTTACATAGAGGAGTAACATTACCAATTCTCCAACAAGTGCTAAAAGCTCCTCTTCTTGCTAACTTGAGCAAAATAACAGATAACTTTGGAGCTAAGAAATCTGCTGTCTTTATAAAAAACAAAGGAAAATACCATTTGAGTCTACACCACCATAAGCATCAAGGTCCATCAACAGAGCTTTAATCTCACGAGATCGATTGATTGATTGATTGATTTAAAGTTTTCCAATCAATCAATCAATCGATCTCGTGAGATTAAAGCTCTGTTGATGGACCTTGATGAAAAGCTAAACTAGTTAGTTTAGCCTCAGGAAAACAGGAATGAGGAAGTTCAAGTTTTTCATTACTCTGTTTACTGTCAAAAACATCAGCCAAAAGGGTTGCCTTTTCCTTTGGACAGTGAGTGACTGGGCCATGGTGAATAACTTTGGGTACCGCCATGATCAGCAAAGTTGTACTAATCAGGGACACCCATACTAGGTTAGTTTGCTGTGTGCGATTAGACGAAAATCTCCCTCCATCACCAATCCGCACTGGCCAGCGTGGTAAAGAAAAGTAGCCAAACCCAAGATGTGAATAAAGACATGTCTGAGACCTTTGTCCTGCAGTGGACTAGAAACAGCTGCATTTGTTTTTGTTTTATGACAAGAAGTTTTTCCTTAGTTAAATTTCACTACTTCAAAATCCCGCTTGCCGTCCTGGATATATATCAATTGTTATCAACATTTAAGTAATATTTGGAGGCCATAATTCAAATATCTTTGAACTTAAATGGCCATTTGCGAACTATTACCATTAAATTTATGGGTTATTTTACTGTAGTTAGGATAAACATTTCAAATTGAGAACAGAACGCCAGGTTCCATTCTCTCATATCAAAACCTAATGTTTAACAAAACTAAAATTCTCTTTTAATTAAAAATTCAACGACATTAACAGAAAATACTTCTGACTCCACCTTGAGTTTACTATCAAAGTTAAAGTCAGTACAACAAACTTCCAGCTTGATTTTCTCTCTCTCTCTCTCTCTCTCTCTCTCTCTCTCTCTCTCCACTAACAACTTTCTTGTCTTCTCTCTCTCTCTCTCTCTCTCTCTCTCTCTCTCTCCACTAACAACTTTCTTGTCTTCTCGTTTCAATCTCTCTCTCTCTCTCTCTCTCTCTCTCTCTCTCTCTAGCAGCTAACTTACATAAGGAACAACTTCGCCTATTAGATGTAAATCTTGGCGCCATCTCTTGCATTTTTCATGTACCGTTGGCCAGAATGGCATGTTACAAACACCAGCTATACAAACAGAACTATATAAAAGGAACAGACCATATCTAAAATCATAATTGAAATAAAGTCAATAAAGTTTCTTTACTGAAAGTGAAAATTAAATTTCGTTGTAAAAAACTAGATAAAAATAAATATTCCATTTGGTGAGAGAGAGAGAGAGAGAGAGAGAGAGAGAGAGAGAGAGAGAGTCTTTCTTTGGAGTGGGCTTTAAAGACTAAATCTCCAGCCAATGTATCGCTAGATGTCAATAGAATTTACGATTAAACCCGACTTGATACCATTTTCGCTTCACACGATAACAGTCCATTGATCTCCGATCGCAAACGCAACTGTGACCTCCTGGACCCAGATGAATTTGGTCTCCCAGTTGACTAGAATGCCCACCCCCTTTCTCTCTCTCTCTCTCTCTCTCTCTCTCTCTCTCTCTCTCTCTCTCTCTGGTGGATATACGAGGTGCCTCAGACTGAGGGACCTGGGGGAACCCAAACATTGAATAAGGCAATAAGGTAAGGCTCTCTCTCTCTCTCTCTCTCTCTCTCTCTCTCTCTCAGGTGGATATACCAGGTGCCTCACACTGAGGGTCCTGGGGGAACCCAAACATAGAATAAGGCAATAAGGTAAGGTAAGGTAAGGCGCTCTCTCTCTCTCTCTCTCTCTCTCTCTCTCTCTCTCTTAGTGGATATACGAGGTGCCTCACATTGAGGGACCTGGGGGAACCCAAAACATAGAATAAGGCAATAAGGTATAAGGCTCTCTCTCTCTCTCTCTCTCTCTCTCTCTCTCTCTCTCTCTCTACTATCATTATCATCATTATTACTTGCTAAGCTATAACCCTTCTTGGAAAAGCAGGATGCAATTAGCTCAGGGCCCCCAACAGGGAAAATAGCCCAGTGAAGAAAGGAAATGGAAAAATAAAATATCTCAAGAACAGTAACAATAAATAAAACTTTGCCAAAACAAGAAGAAAAATTAGATAGAATAGTGTGCCCGAGTGTACCCTCAAAGCAAGGGAACTCTAACCCAAGACAGTGGAAGACTACTACTACTACTACTACTACTACTATTACTACTACTACTACTACTATTCCCTTGCTTGAGGTTACACTCTGGCACACTACTGTATTCTATCTTATTTCTCTTCCTTTTTTTAAGAAGATTTTATAGTTTATATATGGAAGATCTATTCTAATGTTACTGTTCTTAAAATATCTTATTCTAATTGTTCATTACTTCTCTTGCAGTTTATTTATTTATTTATTTCCCTTCCTCACTGGGCTATTATACCCTGTTGGATCCCCTTGGGCTTACTCAAGCACATCACTACTTTTCTAACTGAGGTTGCAGCTTAGGTAATAATAATAATAATAATAATAATAATAATAATAATAATAATAATAATAATAATAATGATCCTTGAATGGTGAAGTTAACCAGCACAGGGTAAGTGACATTAAGTATATTACAGCTACCTACACCAAAGAGAAAACTATTTACCTACCATACACAATAATAAACAAACAAAACCACAAATATTCATACAGGAAATATAGAACA
>NC_090760.1:19345376-19355376 GCF_036898095.1 Palaemon carinicauda
GAGCGGGACTCGAACCCCCGTCTGGCAAACACCAGGCAGACACACTACCAATCAGGCCACAGCAACCTGTCCTAGAATTCCCGTCTAGCATATTGCCAGAGCAGGAACATTCCACCGGTTCTCTTTGGACTCTTCCTAATGAGCTGTTCAACGTCTCTACTTTACTACAAGTTTTAATTCTCATTTGACTTCTGTATGCGATTCATTATGTATATAAATCATTAGAATTAAGAGTTCTCTTGCTTGAGGGTACACTCGGGCACTATTCTATCTAATTCCTCTTCATCTTGTTTTCTTAATGTTTTTCTTAGATTTATGTAGGAAGTATCTATTTTAATGTTGCTACTGTTCTTAAAATATTTTACTTTTCCTTGTTTCCTTTCCTCTCAGGGCTATTTTCCCTGTTGGGGACCATGAACTTATAGCACCTGCTGTTCCAACTACGAGTGTAGCTTAGCAACTAATATAATAATAATAATAATAATAATAATAATAATTCACTGTTAATTACCTCCACCAACGAAGTTGCAAGGAGGTTATGTTTTACTCCCTGTTTTCGAGTTTGTTTGTTTTTGTGAACAACTTCCTGGGCACAATTCTAATCGTGGAGTAATGAAACTAACGGAGATTAACTGTTATGCAAAAAGCTGTAAAAGATTAAATTTTGGAAGGTCGAGGTCAAAGGTCAAGGTCGAGCAAAATGTCCACTTCACGTAATCATTCATAAGTTTGGACATCGTTGTCACAGAGACTTCAAACTTGGTTCATGTTTGAGTGCATGAAAATCCATGTCAATTAATACATGTTAAGGTCAAAGGTCAAGGTCGAGCAAAAGGTTGCAAATAAGCTGCCACGGTGGAGGTCTGTGCTCTATTGAATGCCCCTCTACTTTGAAGAATGTGATGAATTTATTGCTTTATTTCAACGACATTCAAATGGAAATTGTATTAGTAATTCCAACACACTTTTAAAAGTTATTTGTTCTTAAATGCTACCATGAACAAATGAACATACACACGCAGTGGTTATTATGTTAGGAAGAGCTTGAAGTCTGCCAAATAATATGCATGTTCAATTTCGATAGCAATTTCAACATAAATAAAACAAAATGTATGCATAAAAAATTTTGATTTCGATCAATTAATGAAAATTTTAATTCATTTTCAAATGATAAGGAGCTAAATCTATTGATGTACATTTTTAAAAGAATTATGGCAGGCCGTATTTTCGGTTTAAGAAAAAAAAAAAAAAAAAAAAAAAAAAAAAAAAAAAAAAAAAAAAAAAAAACAGAAAAATCGAGGAAATTATTTTGATAAATTTACAAATTTCCGCGTCGACCGAACAAGACAATAATTCACCTAATCGCTACTGATAAAAATTCTATCAATTGAGTATCCAGTTTTCCTAACAATCAACAAATTCAATTTAGTGTGTAATACATTCCAAAGAATGAAAACACAATCGTAGTCATATTTCATTCTTGAATTTTATCGTTACAAACATAAAAAATGATACACTATGCCATGAATTCACTCGAAAAATCCATCTGATATTGTTTTGACCATGGATTGGACACTGGTCGTTTTCTTTACCATTTATATAATTAAATTTTCATTTTAATGTTTAAGCTTAACATACACCATATGCGTTCAACGCAACCCCCCCCCCCCCACCCCATTTTCCCGTGTGCTTCTAAGTAATCAAAATAGCGATAATTTTTTTTTCTTTTTTTACTGTCTTCTGACAAGCCAAACGCCTTCAAAGAAATTAGCAACCGAGATGTGTGTCTTACCTCAGACATAGGTTTGTCAACAATTGCAAGGTAAACAATTATGATGACTTTTACTTTCTTCTGATAATCCAAACGTCTTAAGAACGTTAGCAAGCGAGACGAATCTCCTCTTAGGAATAGAAGAATTACAGACAGTATGTTTGCCAACAATTACAAAATGTATATATAATATCCATTACGTATTCTGTAACACGTGGCTCCCCATCCCAAAGGCTCAAATACAGTGGTTCCCAACCTGGGGGAAATTTCCCCCTGGGGGGAAATTTGAAGCTTCCAGGGGGGATATAATTACACTACCTACTAACTAAAACAAGAGGAAAATGTCCACATAGTACGTGCGGCAATTTGCTGTTAGCCATTCAATTGAGATATGATCATATCATTTCTCACTGACATGATATTCAAGGGGAGAATTGGAATATCATGCCCATTTCTGAGGCAGGCGAGTGGGCATGAGGGCTGGGCGGGGCATGAAGGGGGAAATCTGGATGGTTGAACTGAGTGCAGGGGGGGAAATGACAGAAAAAATGTTGGGAACCACTGCTCAAATAGAACATAAAAAAAAACACACTAAAAGGTTTTTTATGTAATATTTTTTCGCAAGCTTCAAGTACACACGAGTTATTTGACCGCAATAGCCAGGCAGTAAGTAAGTGCCATTTCAAAACAATCCGAGTAAACAACTCGCCTATCTGAATAATACTCTCACTACACAGGAAGCACTTTATACATTACGAGATAATCCACCAACTGGAACAATGAATAACTTTGTATATTTATTTATTATGCAGTCGTGGCCAACATTCTCTTGCCTGTCTGTGTCTCTTACATTTTCTTGATTACTTAATTCATGATGTGAACAAACTGTACGTAGTCTTGCCTATTTAAAAATATTTTTCTCGGAGAGATTATGCAAATAACGTTTGTACGAAATTAAACACACCTTACACCTTTTGTATTACACTTCCAAATTAAAGTTTAGTAGTATTTTCTGATTAGTTTACTTATGATGTAAACTGTACATAGGCTTGCCTATATTAAAATACTTTTTTCGGAGAGATTATGCAAATAATGTTTGTACGAAATTCAACACCTTACACCTTTTGTATTACACTTCCAAATTAAAGTTGAGTAGTATTTTCTGATTTTGCGATTCACCCCGGTCTGTTTAACTTTACACAAAAACTATTTTGCCGATTTTGACCAAACTTGGTAGTTATGTTGGGTATGAACCAAAGATGAATCTAACATTTTGGATAGAGTACATCAAAATACACGTACAAAACAGTACTTTGAATATAATCGCAATGTTAAGTAAATGGAAAATATTTTGTTAGTTTATTTTTATTTATTTTTTTTTTTGTGAATAACATTACGCAAAAACTACAGTAGGCCTAAATATCTTATTGCATTTCAGTTTTGCTTAATTTTCCTTAATTCCCTAATTTATGACGTAAGCAAACAGTACACTCTCAATTATTTTGAAATTACACTTTGGTCGTATACAAATAATACCTATACGAATGTGTCCACACCTACACCTTTTGTGATACACTTCCAAAGGAATTTGGAAAATCGTTTTCACTGTCTTTGTTATACAATATACCAAAAACATAATTTGATAACATCACCCCTACCTCCTGATTCCACGACAAAGAATTAGAGGGGCACTCAGTAGAGCGCAGACCTCCGTCGCGGCAGCTTATTTCTCCACCTTGACCTTAACATGTATTGATTGGCGTGGATTTTCATACACTCAAATATGAACCAATTTTGAAGTCTCTGTGACAATGATGTCCAAACTTATGGCTGATTACGTGAATTGGACATTTTGCTCATCCATGACCTTGACTTTGGAGCTTCGAAAACTGAATCATTTCCAGCTCTTTACACAAGTTAAAAATCCTTGCAAGTTTTATTACCTTATGATTAAAATTGTGGCCGTATGGTTGATGACCGGAATATGACCTTTTGCTTGACCTCAACCTTGAACTTAACCTTGACCTTCGACTTTAACATGTATTAATTGGCGTGGATTTTCGTACACTCAAATATAAGCCAAGTTCGAAGGCTCTGTGACAACAATGTTCAAACTAATGGCTGATTACGTGAATTGGACATTTTGCTTGACTGTGACCTTGACCTTCCAAAATGTATTTATTTCCAGCTTTTTACAAAAAGTTAATCCCTGCAAGTTTCATTACTCTACGATTAAAATTGTGGCCAGGAAGCTCTTCACAAATAAACACACACACAAACAGGGTGTAAAACATAACCATCTTCCAATTTCGTTGGCGGAGGTAAAAATGGAAGGAAATGGAATAACCTCTGGAGATTACTCAAGGAAGATCTGAGAGATACAGCCATGGAAATCATCTTGCCAATTATAGGTTGTCTTAAGTCTCGGTTGGGTAGAATCGCATATTCAATTGGGAACGGTTGACCCAAAAAACAGGAAGTTGAATTACATTTAATTAGTCATTGGTTGACACAGAATTATTAAGCACTTTCATTTAACATTCATTTATACCAGAAACCTGAATGTCATATATATTTATCACAGGCTGACCTAGGTTAGGTTAGGTTAGGTTAGGTTGTATTGCATATTCAATTGGCATTGATTCACCCAGAAACTTTAAATGAATATTCATTTATCCCAGAAACTCGAATTGCATATATTGTACATATTTCATAGGCTGACCTAGGTTAGGTTAGGCTGTATTGCATATTCCATTGGTATTGGTTGACCCAGAGAAACTTCAATGGCATATGCATTTATCCCAGAAACTCAAATCGCATATATTGTACATATTTCATAGGCTGGCCTAGGTTAGGTTAGGTTAAATCACATGTTCAATTGCCATCTATTGACCTAGGATCATGAATTACAATTCCTTTGTTATTGGTGGACCCAGAGACTTTAATCGTATATTCTGTACATATTTCATAGGCTGGCCTAGGTTAGGTTAGGTTAAATCACATGTTCAATTGCCATCTATTGACCTAGGATCATGAATTACAATTCCTTTGTTATTGGTGGACCCAGAGACTTTAATCGTATATTCTGTACATATTTCATAGGCTGGCCTAGGTTGGGTTAGGTTAAATCGCATGTTCAATTGCCATCTATTGACTTAGGATCATGAATTACAATTCATTTCTTATAGGTGGACCCAGACACTTTAATTGTATATTTATTTACCATTCATTTATCCCAGAAACTTGAACCTATATATATTTTTTTTTCATAGGTTGAACAAGGTCAGGCTAGGTTGAATCATATATTCAATTGACATCAGTTGACCCAGAAACATGAATTACAATTAATTTGTCATTGGTTGACTTGGAAACTCTTCAAGTGTATATTAATTTACCATTAATTCATCCCAGAAACTTGAATCGCATCAATATATTTCATAGGCTGACCTATGTTAGGTTAAGTTGAATCGCTCATTCAATTGGCATCGGCTGACCCAAAAACTTTAATCGTATATTAATTTATCCCATACAGTTGAATCGCATATATATATATATATATATGTATATAATATATATATATATATATATGTATATAATATATATATATATATATATATGTATATAATATATATATATATATATATATGTATATAATATATATATATATATATATATAAAATATATACATATATATATTCTTCATAGACTGACCTACGTTTAGTTAAGTTAGGTTGAATCGCATATTTAATTGTCATCGGCAGACCCAGAAACTTTAATTGCATTTAGACTAGAATCGGTTGACCCAGAAACTTTAATCGTATATTAATTCATCCCAGACAGTTGAATGGCATATATATATATATATATATATTCTTCATAGGCTGACCTACGTTAGGTTAGGTTAGGTTGAATCGCATATTCAATTGTCATCGGCTGACCCAGAAACTTTAATTGCATTCAAACTAGAATCGGTTGACCCAGAAACTTTAATCGTATATTAATTCATCCCAGACAGTTGAATCGCATATATATATATATATATATGTGTGTGTGTGTATATATATATATATATATGTGTGTATATATATATATATTCTTCATAGGCTGACCTATGTTAGGTTAGGTTAAGTTGAATCGCATATTCAATTGGCATCGGTTGACCCAGAAACTTTAATTTCAATTAAATTAGCATCAGTTGACCCAGAAACTTTAATCATATATTCATTTACCCCAAAAAACTTACATCGCACATATATATATAATTTCATAGGCTGACTTAGGTTAGGTTGAATCGCATATTCAATTGGCATCAGTTGACCCAGAAACCTTGACCCATATCAAGTGTAAACTAGATGAAAAAATTACATCACCTCCTTCCTTCGTGTTTATCCACTACTGTCAATTTCCATCATGCAGACGAATAGAATTTTTCAACTGACTATGTTCTCTCATCACAACACTAACCTATACTGTAATCCCAACTGACACACCACTATCATCTCTTTCCCTTGAGTCAAATGATAACTTACTTAAATATGAAAAATTAATCAAAAACTTACATATGAGTAAATTGTTGACTATTTGTTATTATAATAATAATAATAATAATAATAATAATAATAATAATATGCACATGTCCACTTCATCTCCTGCTATTACTTACAATTCAGTTTTGCTCAATTAGCCTATATCTTGTAATTCCTAACCTCAGCTGCTCATAATAATAATAATAATAATAATAATAATAATAATAATGGTATTATTTTGGTTATGGACATTAATAAGGTAACCTAGTTCTTATACAAATAAAGAAAAACGTTAGGTTAGGTTAGGTTAGTGCACACCTACAATGTGACGTGCAATAACTGGTCATATAGTGCATTAGTATGCCATTTTTCTCATGTAAAATTCTTGGCTTGGGTTTTCCCATTTCCAGTGTTTTTATGTATTTCGAATTCAGTGTATACATGTATACCGTTCCATTTCTATATGTTTCAGTGTTATATTTAGGTTTTGTTCCTCGAGTTGCCCTATTTTTACCTACTTTGTCTCCCCCACCCAAAACCCTGCTTCCCAAGAAGGTTCCCCCAGATTGTTATCTATAGGGGGCAAGGGTGATTGAAGGATAAGTACTCATTTGCGATGGTAATAAACCTCAAAATCATTCAAATCACATCATGATACAACTGAAAAACCTATATTTTATATTGAAAGCAATTAATGACCATAAGTAAAAAAATACCATAATAATAATAATAATAATAATAATAATAATAATAATAATAATAATAATAATAATAATAATAATATGCACGTGTCCACTTCATCTCCTGCTATTACTTACAATTCAGTTTTGCTTCAGTAGCCTATATCTAGGAATTCCTCACCTCAGCAACTCCTCAAATCTCTCCCTTAATCTAGGTAACTTTGGACTTAACCTTGAGAACTCCTTTGAAGCTAAACTCTAGGTAACTATCTATCTCGATAATTTGTCAACTAAATTCAACGTAATATATCCCTCTTAACTAGTTTGGCAAATCAAAGTTAAATACTATCCCGTCGAAAGACGTACCAGCATCAGTACCTATTGATGTCTGCTATTAATAAACACAATTTAACATAATTTACAGTAATATATATTAGGAGACCCCTTTAGCCACGTGGCTTACCCTAGGACAGCAGTGGAGTTTGAGGGCTGAAGCATGTTACGAACAATTTTCTCGCAACAAAATCCTAATACATAGTAATATTTAAGACTTAATTTATGTGCACAATACCATAAATACTACCAATGAACTTTCACTTATAACAAAAAACTATAAGGATTTATCGATACTCTTTTGAGTCATGAATTCGTACAGTTACATCATACACAATTTTGGTACTTTACCTCACAATTTGATACGAATCCCTCTAGCTAAACATCTTGGAGATATATATATCCACCGGGTAATGCATACACATATTGAAACACTTTGTTCGAACACTTATAAATGAATGTTACTCTAACAAGCCCCGAGAAGAAATGACACTTAAGTATGTGGACGTTGGTTGTCCTGACTCCTAACCGAAATGTCAACAAACCTTTCTTTCGAACCATACTGTTGCCAGATGTAAAACTGTTTTATATATTTCATATATTGTGCTTTCAGTATGGACTTTACAGAATTTTTTTGTAGATATGTTTTATTATATATAAAAGGATATATTTCAAACTGGAAGATCCGTTGCTGTTACTCCAGCCTCCATAACTCTGGAAAAAACTGGACAAATTTACCGGCGAGTTGATGACCGTCCAAACAAATTTGGTCTTCCTCCGCTACACATCACAGCTATTGTATTGCATTTTATAAAGCACGTTTTGTTGATACAGTTTCCCCATTTCATCAGGAAACTCGATAATCGATGTTGGTAGTAATTAAAGTAAAGTATATCCTTCTTTATTGTTTATTTTCGTTATCTGTTAAAGCTGTTTGTTCTAAGTTCCGAGCTTATGTGATCACTACGTTCATGGAGTCATTTAGCATTTCTTTACTACTCTCTCTCTCTCTCTCTCTCTCTCTCTCTCTCTCTCTCTCTCTTAACAAGGTATAGTATCAAATAACTGCAGCTTCACGTTCTGATACAAATGTTTTCCGTGGGTGTAAAAAATTGTTTTTATAAATACGTATCTTAGTAACCATTGATCACATTTTCTAAGAATAAATTTTGCTTTTATAAGTATTCATGATATTACCTGACTTGAAGATATGCGCATATCTATTCATAATAATTCTAATTCGAAAAATAATTTTTGAATTATAAAGGTAATAATGAATTGATATTTCCGAGGATTCATTATATATATATATATATATATATATACATTTATATATATATAAATCTATATATATATATATATATATATATAATTTATATATATATATATATATATATAATTTATATATATATATATATATATATATATTCAAATAAGCTATATATTTTTGATACATTAATGTCTGGATTCCCTTAACGACTTCGGGATCAGAGCCCCAGGCGAAATCACACAAAGACAAGAGCTTGTATAAAAAATATATGGCTCCTTTGAATATAAAAAACACGTCTAAATGTGCAAAAATTATCATATATATATATATATATATATATGTATATATATATATATATATATACATTATATATATATATATATATATACCGGTACATGCTTTGTAAAAACTTAGGCGATGCAATTCAATATTCACTTAAATACTAAACCCCAACTTACCCATTGATATTGAATCTCCATTACCTTGGAATAACTTACAGCCAAAATACTCTTACCCTCACCACGATTCGAAGCTATGCCATTAGAGTAAAAAACTAAAATGACAGTGACAAAAACTGTCATTTATCCCGAGAAATGGAAGTTCACATCGATATCAAATTCATATATTACTGTTGAATTCATGATTTATAAATCAAATAAAAATAATCCAATTTCCACTATGATTGCTGAATACATAGGTTGCACCAAGTGGGTATTTGTATTAGTTCTGTCAGTATTCATTCCTGATATTTTTATGCTATCCAATACTTACTTGTTTACTTGTTTTGGGTTTAAATCCAACCCTCCACTGAAGTCGAGTGAACTACTTCTCGGGCGGGTCCATAATAATCATCTAACGAAACATTTTCATTATAACTTATACAATTCTTTGATTGTAGCAAATCATCCATTCATGTAAGAATATATTTTAGGAAATATTTTGCACCCGAATTTAATATCTGCATGTAGATAGATGGTCTCTGTACCAGTCTTGCACCGTCTTGGGTTCGAGTTCCCTTGCTTGAAGGTACACTCAGGCACATTACGCTATCTCAATCCTAATTGCCTTTTCTCACTGGGCTATTTTTCCCTGTCGGAGCCCTTGGGCTTATAGCATCCTGCTTTTTCAACCAGGGTTGTACCTTAGCTAATAATAATAATAATAATAATAATAATAATAATAATAATAATAATAATAATAATAATAATAATAACTGTAGAGGGTCAAAACCTAGTATGTGATACCACATGAGGTTAGATACTTCCTCCCAGTATACTAATCCATTAATATCGAAATAACATATTCTTTGGAACAGTTTGCACCTGAATAGAATATTAGATTGTTCCTAAACTTAACAGAGGTACTGTAATTAAGTCGACTGTAGAGGGTCGCATCCTAGGATGTGGTAGCACGTAAGTCT
>NC_090760.1:19375376-19380376 GCF_036898095.1 Palaemon carinicauda
GAAATTTGAGAAGTTTATTATCTGGTTAAACATGAGCCATTGGTTAATGAAATTTTAGGTTATTGTCTGGTTAAACAGGAAACATTGGGTTGTGAAATTTGAGAAGTTTATTATCTGGTGAAACATGAGACATTGGGTTGTGAAATTTTAGGTTATTATCTGGTTAAACATGAAATATTTGGTTGTGAAATTTTAGAAGTTTATTATCTGGTTAAACATGAGACATTGGGTTGTGAAATTTTATATTATTACCTGGTTAAATATGAGATATTTGGTTGTGAAATTTGAGAAGTTTATTATCTGGTTAGACATGAGACATTGGGTTGTGAAATTTTAGATTATTACCTGGTTAAATATGAAATATTTGGTTGTGAAATTTCAGAAGTTTATTATCTGGTTAAACATGAGACATTAGGTTGTGAAATTTTAGATTATTACCTGGTTAAATATGAGATATTTGGTTGTGAAATTTGAGAAGTTTATTATGTGGTTAAACATGAGACTTGGGGTTGTGAAATTTTAGGTTATTATCTGGTTAAATATGAGACATTGGATTGTGAACTTTTAGGTTATTATCTAGTTAAACATGAGACATTGGGTTGTGAAATATTAGGTTATCTGGTTAAACATGAAATATTTGGTTGTGAAATTTGAGAAGTTTATCATCTGGTTAAACATGAGACATTGGGTTGTGAAATTTTAGATTATCATCTGGTTAAATATGAGATATTTGGTTGTGAAATTTCAGAAGTTTATTATCTGGTTAGACATGAGACATTGGGTTGTGAAATTTTAGATTATTACCTGGTTAAATATGAGATATTTGGTTGTGAAATTTGAGAAGTTTATTATGTGGTTAAACATGAGACTTGGGGTTGTGAAATTTTAGGTTATTATCTGGTTAAATATGAGACATTGGATTGTGAACTTTTAGGTTATCATCTAGTTAAACATGAGACATTGGGTTGTGAAATATTAGGTTATCTGGTTAAACATGAAATTATTTGGTTGTGAAATTTGAGAAGTTTATCATCTGGTTAAACATGAGACATTGGGTTGTGAAATTTTAGATTATCATCTGGTTAAATATGAGATATTTGGTTGTGAAATTTCAGAAGTTTATTATCTGGTTAGACATGAGACATTGGGCTGTGAAATTTAAGATTATTATTTGGTTGAAAATGAGCATTGGGTTGCGAAATTTAAAAAGGTTATTACCTGGTTAAACATAAGACATTGGGTTGTGAAATTTGAGGTTATTATTTGGTTAAAACAAGAGACATTGGGTTGTGAAATTTGAGTTATTATCTGGTTAAACATGAGACATTGGGTTGTGAAATTTGAGGTTATTATTTGGTTAACGTGAGACATTGGGTTGTGAAATTTGGGGTTATTATTTGGTTAAACATGAAACATTGGGTTGTGAAATTTAAGAAAGTTAT
Organism: Palaemon carinicauda; assembly: GCF_036898095.1. Taxonomy (NCBI): domain Eukaryota; kingdom Metazoa; phylum Arthropoda; class Malacostraca; order Decapoda; family Palaemonidae; genus Palaemon; species Palaemon carinicauda. The sequence continues at coordinate 19,376,819 of NC_090760.1, forward strand.
TACCTGGTTAAACATGAGACATTGGGTTATGAAATTTGAGGTTATTATTTGGTTAAAGATGAGACATTGGGTTGTAAAATGTGAGGTTATTATTTGGTTAAACATGAAACATTGGGGTATGAAGTTTGAGGTTACTATCTGGTTAAACATGAAATATTGGGTTGTGAAATTTGAGAAAGTTATTATCTGGTTAAACATGAGACACTGGGTTGTGAAATTTGAGGCTATTATATGGTTAAACACGAAACACTGTGTTGTGAAATTTGAGGTTATTATCTGGTTAAACACAAGACACTGGGTTGTGAAATTTGAGGTTATTATCTGGTAAAACATGAGACAATGACTTGTCTGGTTAAACACTAACCTAACGCAGGGTAATATAACTTGTTGGAAAAATTTTGATGCAATAATTGTGAAAGACATGCTAACTGATGTTAACTGCAGCTTCTTTACACAATTTTAAGATACAGATGGACGCAGGAATTCCTGTCACGCATCGTTCTGATGAATTGCACTTGTCACACCGTTACTACACGGTGAGTAACCAAACTCATAGTGTGGGGGAGAGATAGCAGAGGTCAGTTAGGGTGTATCCAACTGTATGTCGATGCATCCTAAATGTCTAAGCATTTTTCACCCTACCGGGTATCTTCACGTGGAAATAATTATCCTGATTACTATACATTACTGCCATTCTTCTTGGCATTCCGTGATCTGTGTTACCTAAATGTAAACAATATATCGTACAATATGTTCAAGGAAACGGAAGACATGATGGAATTATTCCAAAAGCGCGATTGACTGATTGATATTTTACGTGATGTTTCGCTACATGGCGATGGTAATCAACGTCCAACACAAACATATATGGTAAAGAAAATCTATGATTAATATCTCAATCTATTTGATCATTGTCATAATTGGTACATTTACACGAGCGTGGGTGAGCAAGGGCGCACGCACACACGCACTGTCCCAGATATATGATGATCACTTGGTAAAGGCGGGCTGGGAGGCTAGCAACTTTATTCCGAAAATCAATAGTTTGAAGCTTTGAAACAGAGCTTAGGAGTCTCGAGTAAGAGGCAATGAGTCCTAGAAAGGCATGAGGAGCCAAAATAATGAGTTGAAAGATGTGAAACACCCCCTTAGGAGTCTCGGGTGAGAAGCAATGAATCTTAGTAGGACACGAGAAGCTAAAACATGAGTTAAATGAAGCATTGAAACAGAGCTTAGGAGTCTCCAGTAAGAGGCAATGAGTCATAGTAAGGCACGAGAAGCCAAAATAATGAGTTGGAAGATGTGAAACACCCCTTAGGAGTCTCGAGTGAGCGGCAATGAGTCCCAGTACGACATGAGAAGCTAAAACATGAGTTAAAGGAACCTTTGAAACAGAGCTTAGGAGTCTTGAGTGAGAGGCAATGAGTCCCCAGTAGGGCATGAGAAGCTAAAACATGTCTTAAAAGAAGCTTTGTAACTGAGCTTAGGAGACTCGAGTGAGCGGTAATGAGTCCTAGTAGGGACATGGGAAGCTACAGTAAAACATGAGTTAAAAGAAGCTTTGAAACAGAGCTTAATAATTAAGAGTCTCGAGTGAGCGGAAATGGGTCCTAGTAAGACATGGGAAGCCGAACAATGAGTTTGAAGTAAAGAAACTATTTCAAAATTAGTAAAAAAAAAAAAAAAAAAAATCCAAAATGTAGATTTGGGAAACATTTGTCATTTGAGTTATAAGCCAAATGAGTGGACGATATTTTGTTTTGAACTGTTCAATTCACACCAGTTCATTCTGATGATTAATTTCATGATATATAGTATAATTTCTATCTGTTTACGGGATGTGGTTATGTCTTATTGGTTCGGAACATGAAACAGAAAAATTTCCTATTGGAAAAGCAGACTGGTAAGTTGAATATTCTCTCTCTCTCTCTCTCTCTCTCTCTCTCTCTCTCTCTCTCTCTCTCATACCATATTATCCATTGACTTTTGATCTAATATCCCATCCCCTTTCTCTCACGGATTCTCTCTCTTTACCCCAAAAACTCATCTCATAAGGTCGCAATTGTTTTCTTCACACCTTTGAACTTCAGATCTTATTCAATGGTCACTCTATGCTCTACTCTGTTTACAGCGCACAAAGGCTATTAAGCCCTGGCGGCTGGACAGCTTTAGGTGGTCTTTGTCCGACTGAAATTATGTGTCGAGCCTTATTTAATTACGAAGGAAATTCACAAAGAGCACGACGTGATGAGAGACGCCTTGCCTTTGTGCTAGACATGGATAAGATCATTATTGCCTAATGGAAAGATGTTGAGTCTTGTAAGGTTTTGGCTTGATGATTGAAATGCTTGAATAAGCTTATAGAAACATGTTTATTTAAATAAGTTAGATTTCGTAATTTAAATTTAAAACTACGTAAGTTTTATAGGATTTTTTTTTTTCTTTGTGAACATACTTATGTTTTGGATGCCATGTTCCAGTCTCGTTTCTAGTTATGGAATGTCTGATCTGAATATAGTGGGAAATGATAAACTTTTATGCAAAGTCTTAGAGCTATACAGTATATTTCGCTGACATTAAAAGAATTAACTAGAATATAATTATCTATATTTTCAAAGTTATAATGATACAATCATAGCAAAGGTATCATTAATACTGTACACAATTAGGACGTAAAATATCTTTAAAAATTAACGTTTGGTCGTAAATATTTCAACATAAAAAACATGTTTATGAACACTATCACCTAATTAAATTAAATTTAACTCAAGCCTAATTATTCGCATTAAAAACGCTCTCTACACAATTATCATTAAATATCATCTAGTTTTATTCAATGTCTAGACTATGCACACAGACATCCACACTCATACATGCATACACACACACACACCACACACACACACACACACACACACATATATATATATATATATATATACATATGTAAATATATACATATGCATATATATGTATATATACATATATATATATACATATATATAATATATACATATATATAATATATAATAGATATAAATATATATATGCATATATATATAAATATATATATGCATATTATATATATATATATATATTATACTATATATATATATGTGTATATATATATATATATATATATATACATACAAGCCTGTGTTTATGCATCAATGGAAGGATAAAGAAATAGCAATCTTAACAAAACGAACTCTTTTAAAGTCTAACTTTCATCTTAAAAGCCAGGATAAAACGTTCCACTGGAATCACAATATTAAAATCAAAATGATCAGCTAAACGTCTTTATCTATCAAACGTTTGTCAAAACCTTCGCACGCCGTAATGTGTCTTTGTCTTTTTGCATTTGTGCATTCGCAAACAATCTACAAGCTCAGCCACCTCATGACTTTGGGTGCCAGGTGCTTTCTTTGTCTCAGTGTTCCCAGAGTTAACTACCCCACACCCCACCCACATTCACGCCCACACCCACCCATCTTTCATTCTTACACCCCAGCCACCCTTCATTCCATCGCATACACAGTCACAAATACATATACACAT
>NC_090760.1:19390376-19392876 GCF_036898095.1 Palaemon carinicauda
ATGTCGTTTTATCCTTTATTCAAATCAAAATTAAAATCCCCTCAACACATACGGTCTGCAAAATTGCAAGAGCCCGTGCTTATCCAGACCCAAGCAATATACATCAAAACAGAGGCACTGAGCTTCCATCACGCAGGCAAACAAAGGCATTTAATACGCACTGAAGAAAATGAGAGGAGGAACTATTTGACTGACCAATATATAAAGTATGTCATTTTATCCTTTATTCAAATCAAAATTAAAATCCCCTCAAAGAGCCCGTGCTTATCCAGACCCAAGCAATTTACATCAAAACAGAGGCACTGAGCTTCAATAACTTCCATAAAGTAAATTCCCACCAACGCAGGCGAACATAGACACTTAAAAACGCCTGCTGAAAATGTGAGATATCTCCCTCACTGACCGAAGGCAATGTGACAGTAATAGGATTCTCAGAAAGGATTCTTATATCGCTTGTCTTACCCACAATCAAGGCAATATACCCAAACAGTGGTCTGGCCTACAGAGCGAATCAACTAATGGACTAATGGCCATGCGCTGGGATCATTGTAGCTGGGATTTATCAAATCTGACTTTTAATCATCATGAGAGCCTTGCGTCGGACGAGTTCGGCCCAGGACAGCTTTAATATTGATCTCCATTAACGTGAAAAAGGAAAATTTCCTAATTCATTTCCCGTCGACACTCTCCCAGCCCCCTAAGCCCCACGTGACACGTTTGCGTCTACCCCTAGTTACCCCCAGGGTAAGATGACTGGCAATTTCTGTCCCCTGAAATGTAGGTAGCATTTGTATCTTACCGATCAGCTGAGTAAACATTGTTTGAATAAACAGATGGTAGTGGAAACAAAGTGAAAATAGGACCTAATGAAAAGACTTATTTATAATTGTATAATTGACACATTACATACTCGCAGACTTCACTGTTAAAAAGTTGCCGTAAAAACGGTAAAAATCCTGGAATAAATGTTGCCAGGCATTTACCGTTTTAAAAGCGGATATAAAGACCTTGAGGATTGATATTATGGTCACCAGCCGGTAAAAGATAACAACAAAGTAGGGTAAAATTACGATTTCCTGTATTTTACTGAAATACGGCTGAGAACAGTATATTTTTTTACGAAGAGTTTCTGATTAAAATTACGTTTATTTTAAGGGATAAATTAAAGTATTTTAACATACTAACTGAGACTCTGAGTGAAATACTAATCAAGGTAAAACAATTAACCTAATGAAAAGACTTATTTATGATTGGCACATTGCATACTACTCACAGAGGTCTAACATTCTATCTCAGACTGAAAAAAAAAAAAAAAAATACTAGCTTCTCCCTCTCCATGAGAAATACCTATTGTCAAAATTTATGTAAAATAGCTGCTCAAATGAGGTGTTTAAGATGAAAGTAATAAAAAAAAGTAGAAATATTTCGCAATTATCATATCTCGTTGACAACACAGCATCTCCCCTATATAATAAATAACAAGTGTCTGGCTTAACTGCATATATAATACATATTTTATTCCGGGGAGAGGGAGTACGCATACCCTGGTGAGTGGGGGTGGGGGTGAGTGTGCATATCTAGCTAAATATTTACCCGTCAATTTTGACGGATCGTGTACACTCGTGCTATATAATACATATATAATTTCTTTCCTGTCAAGCTGAGCTCTCCCCGCCCCTCGGGTAGCGGGAAGAGGGAGTAAGCATACCCTGGTGAGAAGGGAGGGGGGTGGGTGAGAACATCTGAATATTTAGCAGTCCTTTCTTACGGGTCGCGTACACTAGTAACGTAATAAGGGTCTCCTTGTATTAGGCAGGAGGATCACTCACTGTCAAATATAATTCAATAATGGCTTCACGGAAAATATATTTTTCTTCGGTAAATGACGCTTAGAAGAATTTAATATTTGGCGACTGGGGGCAATGGTGGAGGCTGTTCTAAAAACATTTTTATTTTTTTGTGAAAACTTCGCTGTACATTATTACTTAACTTGTTTTTTTTTTATTTGAGTAGAAAAAATCCATAGCAATATTTCATAATTCTGAAATATGAATTTCATAATTCTGAAATATTTTTGTTACTGTTTGGTGGTTAACATTAACTAACTTATTTTGTAAAACTTCGCCATGTTTTATTACCTATATTATTATAAGTTGGAAAAAAATAGTTAGCAAAAATTCGTAATTCTGAAAATATTTCCGTTTATGTTAGCTAGTCAAGAGTCCAGGGGTCAACACCAGACCTTATATACCATATACCATGGTCTTCCACTGTCTTGGGTTAGAGTTCTCTTGCTTGAGGGTACACTCGGGCACACTGTTCTATCTACTTTCTCTTCTTCTTGTTTTGTTAAAGTTTTTATAGTTTATATAGGAAATATTTATTTTAATGATGTTACAATTCTTTTAAATATTTAATTTTTCCTTGTTTCCTTTCCTCACTGGGCTATTTTCCCTGTTGGGGCCCCTGGGCTTATAGCGTCCTGCTTTTCCAACTCGGG
>NC_090760.1:19400376-19410779 GCF_036898095.1 Palaemon carinicauda
TATATATATGTATATATATATATATATATAATAAATTAAACACAAACAGCTCGAGAATAAAAATATTCGCGAGTAAAAACATCCATACATTCTAAAAAAAAAAAAAAAGTTTTCAATTCGTTTCAAACTCCCCTACTAAATCTGTTTTCACCAATCCATCCGCGGTATAGTCTGACGGACGCACCACCTCTCCCCCGTATGTCTGACGGACGCACCACCTCTCCCCATACGTCTGACGGACGCACCACCTCTCCCCTGTACGTCTAACGGAGGCACCTCCCGGTATGTCAGATTCGGGGGCGCATCGTCTGCAGATTTATCTGGTAGAGGCGATATGTGTGATCGCGTTTCCCAAGGGTTTTTGGACGCCGAATTTGCAGCAAGAGAGGAGGAGGCTGCTGCTGCTGCTGATGCTGGCTCTCTGTCAAAACAAAAGAACTCACTCTCTTTAATCTGCTGTTACAGTCACAGTAGATCAGCTCGTCTCTCGCCGGGATTTTCAGGGACGTTTGATTCTATTTTAAAGGGACAGTTCAATTTATAGGCTGAAGAGTTTCGGGAGAGTCAAAATCAATTTAGATTTTTCTTTTCCGAGATATGGTATTCAATTGAAAAAGGGATCTTGATAGACTAATAATGGTCTCTCTCTCTCTCTCCCTCTCTCTCTCTCTCTCTCTATATATATATATATATATATACACTGTATATATACATTAATCATTTGGCTTTCTTGCTATAGAAATCTAATCTTATATGAAGATACATTTACCCGATAATTTTTTAATACCTTAACGATTGAATTAAATGTTATTATATTCTTCTTCTTCTTCTTCTTCTTCTTCTCTTCTTCTTCTCTTCTTCTTCTTCTTCTTCTTCTTCAAATTTTCCTGTTTCTATATGGGGTCGCTATTTCTAGTCATCCTACTTCATCTTCCTCTGCCCTGTACATCTTGTTCTCATATAACCTTTTCCTTCATGTCATTCAATAATTCACCTTTCACCTGAGCATATCGTTCATGTCTTCAATATTGAAATTTACATTTCTCTTTTACCTCCATCTAAATTGTTTATTTATGGTTCGCTCACCCATTCGTTTCACTTCGATCGCGAAGTCGCTTTTCAACATATGATTTCGCTTGAAGGAGAACCAGAAAATTATATATCTTTTTTTACTGAATTTCTTTTAGGAACGTTCAGCTATTAATGGTAATGAGTTATCTACATGAACCGTGTCCAGATATTTCCGCGTTACTAATTTGAATAACAATGAGGTGGCCTTACTGCGTTATAATGATATGCATATTATTTATATAGTGTATTCTATTCCGTTTAGTCTCGGGTGGACATTATCTTGCTTGCATATTTTGCGTATGAGTGAACACATATACATACATATATACATATACATACACATGCACAAACGAATATATATATAATATATATATATATATATATATATATATATATATAAACACACACCTTGAGTGGGAATACCTTAACGTGGTGAGAAGGGTTTGTGTATCGCCATGATCTGCAAAGCTGTACTAGTCGGGGCACCCATACTAGGTTGGTTTGCTGTGAGCAATCAGACTAATCAACAGCAGTCAGAGTGGTGATGAAAATGGCAGAACTCCAGTCATGATAAGGAAATGTCTGAAACTTTTGTCCTGGTGTGGACTAAAAACGACCACGTTTGTTGATGTTTACACACACATATATATATACATATATATATATATATATATATATATATATATATATATATATATATATACACACACACAACTATGAAATCCCGTAGACACATGTAATATAAAATATACACTAACTGAAACACATAGTTGTGCAATAGAGCCCAACTGAAATTAAACTGTACAATATATTTCCCTGGACCAAAAAACTTTAGATAGAATATTCTATTTTTCCCTCTATTGTTCATCCTGCGTAGCTAATGAAATACTAAACTTGGATAACTTGCACTCTAGATACATCGAAAGACCTTTATCAGCGATTTGTCAATAGTCAGAACATGTTTGCCGACACGAGCCACAAAAAAGATATCATCTCTGTCTCTCTCTCTCTCTCTCTCTCCTCTCTCTCTCTCTCTCTCTCTCTCTCTCTCTCTCTCTCACACATTATACATGTGTTTAATATCATCATCATCGTCTCCTACGCCTATTGACACAAAGGATCTCCAGGATACATTGGCTATATTCATCGAAAGGATAACCAGTTCCTTGTGATGCGCAGTGCCTATTTAACTAAGGCAAATGACCCCTCCCCTGTCCTTGGTCTATACTAATCCAGTAAGATCATCCGTAAGACATCGGGAATAGAAGCCTTAAACCCAATCCGCCACCCTGCTGCCAGTGACTTCATTGAGATTTAAGGGGCATTCCTCCACACTCATAGTTCTCGTTACTCCACCAGGTTGCTTCTATCGCCATTGGCAAATATGAATTGCTAAGATATACCGCCTAACACAGTAAATAGCTTAAACTCACGGTCCAAGGTGGGGATCAATCTGCTGCCATGTGAATGCTAGGCGAACACGTTACCATTGTACTAGCCAGGGAGGCTCTATATTACATATATCCAGTATAATATATATATATATATATATATATATGTATATACAGTATATATAATATATATATATATATATATATATATATATATATACTGTATATATATATACTGTATATTATAATATATATATACAGTATATATAATATATATATACTGTATATATATATATATATATACAGTATATATAATATATATATTTATATACAGTATATATAATATATATATATATACAGTATATATATATGTATATATATATATATGTATATATATATATATGTGTATATATATATATGTGTGTGTGTATGTGTGCGTGTGTGTGTGCATATGAAATTATTAGCTTCCGAAGCCATTTTCACAATCGTTTTGGTAATGACTGAATAAAAAAAGATAAAAGAGAAGCAATTGTATATAATTAAACCAATCAACTTTAACCTTTTTTTTTAAATTTCAATTCCTTTTATCTACAACGCAAATGAAGGTCAGCCATTTAAAAATTCACTTCATTATCATAATGCATGATTGGCACATCCAACAGCTTCTTAATTAAAATATTATGACTTTGGTGTCCGGCGGAATTTCGCAGCGGAAAACTATTCAATTTGCACTCGCAATATGGCAAATATTTACAATGCGGCATATTGCATCTTCTTTATAATATATAATGATATACCCTTGCTAATTATCATTAGGAGTTTATCAACTATACTCAATTTTTTTTTTAATGTAGCGTATTTGCACTGAGTCACAGCGGTGCTCTTTTAGCTCGGAAAAGTTTCCTGCTTTCTGATTGGTTAGAATTATCTTCTCTGACCAATCAGCGATCAGGAAATTTTCCGAGCTAAAAGGGCACCGCTGCGAGTCGAGGGAAATCTGCCTCACTAAAAAGAATTGACTATAGTAACGGTTTGTTTGAGATAACGATTTGTGTGTGTATGGGTGTAACCTAATATCTATAGAACAGATGGATTAACATAATCTTATTATTATTACTATTGGAAAAGCAAGATGCTATAAGCCCAGGGGGCTCCAACAGGGAAAAATAGCCCAATGAGGAAAGGAAACAAAGAAATAAATAACCACTATGATATAGATAAAATATCCAGTTAATGACCTTTTTCTAAACCATTAATTTTTCTTGGGTATAAATGAATATTTGATGATCTGTCATTAAGAGATGGTATAGATCGAAAGGAGGGCAGACCTACTTGCTCTGGCTGGTTACTAAAGAGTGAGTCACATTTGAAACCAAGAATCGTTAGTTGAGAGTATACTTCAGCCAGGAGCACGACCCAGAGAAATAATGAACTTGTGCTAATTATGTGATTAACCAATTTGATACACTGTGGGAAATGGTTATGAAATATGATAATTATATAGAAGTCATTTAGCAACATTAATTAATGTTTTCATTGTGCATTTCTAGTTTTACAATTATACAAACTTCCACCTAAGATACATTCCTACACACACAAACACACACACACACATATATACGGTGACTTATAATAAACTTATATCTCTTTTGATAGCTCAGTTGGTAGAGTCCTCGCAGGCATGGCTTCAGCTGAGTAGCACGAGTTCGAATCTCTGCCCAGCAGAAGCTGTTACCATAAATGAATTTCAGTGGATATATATTCCCAAGGTAGAATTCGGTATCAAATGTCATTCTGGTGGATATTTACAATGATTAAGATCACGAGTGTTTGTGATATATATTCATCTTAAATAACCACGTGTTGCAAACTCTCAATTCAGCTATCATGGTGGAGATGTGTTTATTACAAGTCTAAGAACAGATTCCTGAACTAGACAGTAATATGTAAGGTGACTTGCAATAAACTTATATCTCTCTTGATAGCTCAGTTGGCAGAGTCTTCGCATATATATATATATATATATATATATATATATATATACATAATATATATACATATATAATATATATACAGTATATATATATATATATTTATATATATATATATATATATAATATATATACACACACACAGACGTACATATACATACACAGAAACGCACAGACATATGGACAAATATCTATATATATATATATATTATATATATATTTTACATATATAAATAGATCACCACTAAGAAAGTCTGCCAAACTGAGAAACGCAAATGAAAGAGTTACAAATGTTCGAATACCAAACACCGTCAAACTCATAATCAGTCGCGTAACTGAACGTAGTACTCCTTCATCAATGCGTATATTGCAATCAGTAAAATGCAACGAATAACTACGAGCAATGAGGAAATGTCTGAGAAAAATTCAAAATTGAAATTAGTAATCCTGGGTTAGAGTTTTTCGATAATTTCAAATCTATCTACAAAGGATATGATCCAAATATGTAAGATGTGAAAGATGAATTATTGAATGGTAAGGTGGAGAATTAGATGGCGAGATAGGTGAAGGATGATATGGAGAGAAGAGGTTTGGTGGAAGAGAATGCCTTTGGTCAATATTGGAGAGGGAGGATCAGGCAACCGACCCCTTAACATAGTTTGATGGTGGGTAAGAAGTGAATGAATAGATAATGAATAACGGAGAGGAAGGCTAAGAATAACAAGGTACAGTTGGCTACAGGAATTCCTGGCACACTTCTTTCTGAAAAAGTGTACCTTGTCACAACCTTACTGAGTAGAGCTCCTGTGTGTAGTCCTGCCGTGCAGTAAGTGTGTAACAGGGTGTATATCCTCAGAGCAGGGTGTGCTATAAATTCCTGTGTCCAATAGCAGAAATATAAAGGACAATAGAATACATTTCACAGTGATAATGATACAACAAGATAGTAGAGAAGTAGATTAGTGAAAATAAGCTTATATCATTAACTGAAGAGAGAGAGAGAGAGAGAGAGAGAGAGAGAGAGAGAGAGACGAGAGAGAGAGAGAGAGAGAGAGAGAGATTATGTAGTAAAAAGAAACGATGTGAGGATGATCAACTATTAATTTTAAAGAAAATCAAAATCAAGGAGAAAGAGGGAGACGAGTATAAGAAGGGTAGATGTATAACAAAGGAAAAGATGGAAAAAAAAAGAGAGAAGACTTATTGATAAACGATGATAATGGCGATGATGAAAAGGATGGTGATAAAGACGATGAAGCCATCCGATAGCAAGAGATAGCGGGAAAGGAAAGGGATGGTATACTGAAAGGAGAGATTAAATCGATGTCAAAAATTGGCAACTGTAGGTGTGCTACTGATTAATGCACTATGCCTTGATATTATTATTATTATTATTATTATTATTATTATTATTATTATTATTATTATTATTATTATTATTAGCCAAGCCAAAACCCTAGTTGGAAAAGCAAGATGCTATTAAGCTCAAGGGCTCCAACAGGGCAAAATAGCCCAGTGAGGAAAGGAAATAAATAAACGCTGAGAAAAAAAAATAACAATAAATTATTCTAAAAACAATAACAACATCAAAACATATATGTCATATATAAACTATAAGAAGACTTATGTCAGATTGTTCAACATAAAAACATTTGCTGCAAGTTTTAACATTGGAAGTTGTGCTGATTCAACTACCCGATTAGGAAGATCATTCCACAGCTTGGGTTACAGCTGGAATAAACTTCTAGAATACTGTGTAGTTATTGAGCCTCATGAGTGGAGAAGGCCTGACCTATTAGAATTAACTGCATACCTAGTATTACGAACGGGATGGAACTGTCCGGGAAGATCTGAATGTAAAGGATGGTCAGAACTAGGAAAAATCTTATGCACTATGCATAATGAACCAATTGAATGACGGTGCCAGAGATTAATATCTAGATCAGGAATAAGAAATTTAATAGACCGTAAGTTTCTGTCCAACAAATTAAGATGAGAATCAGCAGCTGAACACCAGACAGGAGAACAATACTCAAAACAATGTAAAATGAAAGAATTAAAAAAAACACACACACACATACACATATATATATATATATATAGTGCGTGTGTGTATAAGAATATAAATATAGGATTTATATTATATAAAACATTATATATATTTATAATATATATATATATATATATATATTGTATACTTAAACTATATATATACATATATGTATATATATAAATACTATATATAGGTATGTATATGTGTGTGTATATATATATATATATATGAGCGTGTATTAATATAGATATCCAATATATATATATAATATATATATACATACATACATACATACCCATATGAAATTATCGGTTCTGAAATCATAAAGGTATAACTGGTAAATTCTAAAAAAACCAACACGATATATATACATGTATGTGTTTGTGTAAGCTGCAAGGCACATATTAACACATAAATATGAAAAGCGAATATTTCTCAATATTACTATAATGAAAATACAATATAAATACCGAGAGAGAGAGAGAGAGAGAGAGAGAGAGAGAGAGAGAGAGATTCTATCACCTTTAGCCATACTCTCGACTCTCCATAAATTGGGTGGGGTCAAATATACAATTTGCACAAGTCATAAACATAGAAGAATTTTATATGAGAATTTTAAAAGGACAGATATGTCATTGGAAAGTTTTTAGGAAATTCCTAAATCGCTTGTACATTAACATATTACGTGTTTTAGTTATTGATTTTAAGCGTCAAGAAAATATTCTGCTAAACTTCGAGTTCAAACTTGCAGCGAATGTTTTTTAATGTTGAACAGGCCGACATAAGTCTCTTTTCATAGATTATACATGAAAGATCTATTTTACTGGTGTTGCTGTTTATAAAATGATTCATTCTACTTGTTCATGTACTTCTCCAGTAGCTTGATTATTTCATTTTCTTTCTTGGATATTTTTCCGTTGGAGCCCTTGGGCTTATAGTATCCTGCTTTTCCAATAGGGGCCTATTTTGAATAAAACTAAAACTAAAAATAATAATAATAATAATAATAATAATAATAATAATAATAATAATAATAATAAATAATAACTGCATTTCAAGATGAAAAACAAACAAATTGTTTAACTGACAAAATAAGAAAGATTCCTCAACAAGAAAATTACCCTTTTTATCTAGTAACAATTCTACACGCAGCCCATTCAGCTTTACCTTTTATTTGCTTCCTCTCATGCAAACAAAGTACGATCAATGAACAAGGGTTTTTTCATCATCTGTTTCACTGACAAGTAAAAAGGAATATTTTAGGGGAATGAAATCAATCTTATATCCCACAAGGAATAATTTTTTGTACCTCATTTTCAGCTCTGTTTGGTAACGTCTCTGCCTGGTGTTTCCCAGGTCGGGGGTTCGAGTCCCGCTCAGACTCGTTAGTGCCATTAGTGTCTGCAACCTTACCATCCTTGTGAGCTAAGGTTGGGGGGTTAGGGGGGAGCCTATAGGTCTATCTGCTGAGTCATCAGCAGCCACTGCCTGGCCCTCGTCTGGTCCTAGCTTGGGTGGAGAGGAGGCTTGGGCGCTGATCATATAATATATGGTCAGATATAGGGCATTGTCCTGATTGCTAGGGTAATGTCACTGTCCCTTGCTTCTGCCATTCGTGAGCGACCTTTAAACCTTTAAAGACTCTTTTATGAGATAACTTAGATATCTATCCATAATGAACAGTCTAATATAAGTCTCTCTTCATAAGTTATATATATCAGATTATTTTAATGTTGTTACTGATCTAAAAATGTTCTACTTTAATTGTTCATTACTTCTCATGTAGTTTATGTATTTCCTCCTTTCCTTTCCCATCTGGGCTATTTTCCCCCTTTTGGAGCGCTTGGGCTTATAGCATCTTGCGTTTCTAATAGGTTTGTAATCTGACTATAGTCAATTCTTTTTAGTGAGGCAGGTTTGTACCGACTCGCAGCGGTGCCCTTTTCGCTCGGAAAAGTTTCCCGATCGCTGAGTTGGTTGGACAAGATAATTCTAACCAATCAGATAGCAGGAAACCTTTCCGAGCTAAAAGGGCACCGCTGCGAGTCGGTGCAAATGTGCCTCATTAAAAAAAATGAGTATAGTAGTACTATTAATAATAATAATAATAATAATAATAATAATAATAATAATAATTTCTGAATAAGTCATTCTACGGCGATTTTATTTATACGCTATATATCTATCTTTATGATTTACCTTAAGAAATACCGATACCAAACGCTCTGTCTAAATCGAAACCTGTTTACCTCAAATTTCTCTTCAATTTTCATTCATGAAATATTTTACATAACCTTAGAGATAGAAGATCTAATCTATGATTCAAATGCATTAACTGTTATGTATGAATCTTTGGTACTTTGTATGATTCTTATAATGATTCAAACGGAATTTGAGGGGTTTAAAAAATCTCACCTCTGAAGATGAATAATTTTCTAAACATTAATAATGACACTTATTACCTTACACGTATTTTAGGGTATTCTAACATGACAGTTTTATTTGTCTTGTTATAAAAGAAAAAAAAAGACATTGAAGGAGCAAACAGAAGCATTTCATGTAATTTCTCTCTCCACACCTTTCATCTATTCATTGCTTATCTATTTCATATGAATGTTTTCTTCCATATTTTTTCATGCATCGATTCTTTAGTACCATATTATTCTATTTACCAGGAGACTTAACTCCTCATTTGCATTAAAACTAGGAATTATTCTGTTATTCTTGAACCAATAGCTATAAATTCTTAATTCTGAATCCCATTTACTTTATACAATTGCCTTACTGTATCGTTTCTTCTACAAAACGATTTGTACTCATATCATATAACTCTATTCATCTCAACTGTATAAAAAAACACAACTAATTCTATTATTCATGGTCCAATAGCTATAAATTTATAATTTCTTATTTCTCAGTCCCATTTACTTTATACGATTGCCTCACTGTACCGTTTCTGCAAAACACTTTGTAGTCATAGCAACTGCATAGTATGTACTTGCATTGACAAGGAGGGAGTGGGAGGGGAGGGCCCTTGCTGGCTACCCTACCTTAGCTATTTTTGGCCATCCAAGAGCGCCACTCATCGAATGACGTAGAGTTCCCTCTGCCACACCCGTTATTCCAGTTCTTCATGGACCGCGTGACTTCCACGCCTTCGTACACAGCCCCTTCAAGTTGACGTGTTTTATCAAGATGTCCCTTTGCTTCCGTTGAAGATTTTTTTCATCTCGCTTGATTGCTTTAGATTTTCTTGCGGCTTATAAACAAAAGCTCGTTTTGTTGACTTCATTGACATTCTTACAGAAACATAATTCCATTGGTGGGATTTTTTTCCTTAACGATTTCGTAATATCAAAAATAGATTTCTTTTGAAGTATGAAATGACAGATCATTTTTTACTGAATGACTCTGGAAATATAGAGTAATTGATTCGTGACTTTACGTTGGTCAGATGACAATTGTAAAAATATATCGACCTTTTTGTCTAGCAATATTTTGAGAATAGTAATGATAGTGATTATAATGGTATTAGTTATGATTATATCTTTAATCGTAATGATTGCATATGCATTATTATTAAAGTAGACATTACTTCTGTTTAACCGAATGTTTCGTTGTTGTAGTTATTTTTGTTGTTGTTGTCATGGAGCTCTTGTTTGTCATGCAATACCCCGGTCAATTTACACTTGAAAGAAAGGCAAAATATCAAAATCGTAATTGTTTTTTTTTTTTCAACTAAGTATAGACCCAATTCCTCTGCCAATATCTCGATTATTGTTATAAAGTTCTTGCTTTAATCTTGTTCATCATCTATTCTATTTGTTTATCTTTCATTCAAATCATCATCATCATCTCCTCCCACGCCTATTGACGCAAAGGGGTTCGGCTAGATTT
>NC_090760.1:19411279-19421279 GCF_036898095.1 Palaemon carinicauda
AGACGAGTATAAGAAGGGGTAGATGTATAACAAAGGAAAAGATGGAAAAAAAAAGAGAGAAGACTTATTGATAAACGATGATAATGGCGATGATGAAAAGGATGGTGATAAAGACGATGAAGCCAACCGATAGCAAGAGATAGCGGGAAAGGAAAGGGATGGTTATACTGAAAGGAGAGATTAAATCGATGTCAAAAATTGGCAACTGTAGGTGTGCTACTGATTAATGCACTATGCCTTGATATTATTATTATTATTATTATTATTATTATTATTATTATTATTATTATTATTATTATTATTATTAGCCAAGCCAAAACCCTAGTTGGAAAGCAAGATGCTATTAAGCTCAAGGGCTCCAACAGGGCAAAATAGCCCAGTGAGGAAAGGAAATAAATAAACGCTGAGAAAAAAAAATAACAATAAATTATTCTAAAAACAATAACAACATCAAAACATATATGTCATATATAACTATAAGAAGACTTATGTCAGATTGTTCAACATAAAAACATTTGCTGCAAGTTTTAACATTGGAAGTTGTGCTGATTCAACTACCCGATTAGGAAGATCATTCCACAGCTTGGGTTACAGCTGGAATAAACTTCTAGAATACTGTGTAGTATTGAGCCTCATGATGGAGAAGGCCTGACTATTAGAATTAACTGCATACCTAGTATTACGAACGGGATGGAACTGTCCGGGAAGATCTGAATGTAAAGGATGGTCAGAACTAGAAAAATCTTATGCACTATGCATAATGAACCAATTGAATGACGGTGCCAGAGATTAATATCTAGATCAGGAATAAGAAATTTAATAGACCGTAAGTTTCTGTCCAACAAATTAAGATGAGAATCAGCAGCTGAACACCAGACAGGAGAACAATACTCAATAACAATGTAAAATGAAAGAGATTAAAAAAAACACACACACACATACACATATATATATATATATATATGCGTGTGGTATAAGAATATAAATATAGATTTATATTATATAAACATTATATATATTTATAATATAATATATATATATATATATTGTATACTTAAACTATATATATACATATATGTATATATATAAATATATATATAGGTATGTATATGTGTGTTTATATATATATATATATGAGCGTGTATTAATATAGATATCCAATATATATATATATATATACATACATACATACATACCATATGAAATTATCGGTTCTGAAATCATAAAGGTATAACTGGTAAATTCTAAAAAAACCAACACGATATATATACATGTATGTGTTTGTGTAAGCTGCAAGGCACATATTAACACATAAATATGATAAGCGAATATTTTCTCTATATTACTATAATGAAAATACAATATAAATACCGAGAGAGGAGAGAGATTGAGAGAGAGAGAGAGAGAGAGAGAGATTCTATCTCCTTTAGCCATACTCTCGACTCTCCATAAATTGGGTGGGGTCAAATATACAATTTGCACAAGTCATAAACATAGAAGAATTTTATATGAGAATTTTAAAAGGACAGATATGTCATTGGGAAAGTTTTTAGGAAATTCCTAAATCGCTTGTACATTTAACATATTACGTGTTTTAGTTATTGATTTTAAGCGTCAAGAAATAATTCTGCTAAACTTCGAGTTCAAACTTGCAGGCGAATGTTTTTAATGTTGAACAGGCCGACATAAGTCTCTTTCATAGATTATACATGAAAAGATCTATTTTACTGGTGTTGCTGTTTATAAAATGATTCATTCTACTTGTTCATTACTTCTCCAGTAGCTTGATTATTTCATTTTTCTTTTCTTGGATATTTTTCCGTTGGAGCCCTTGGGCTTATAGTATCCTGCTTTTCCAATAGGGCCTATTTTGAATAAAACTAAAACTAAAAATAATAATAATAATAATAATAATAATAATAATAATAATAATAATAATAATAAATAATAACTGCATTTCAAGATGAAAAACAAACAAATTGTTTAACTGACAAAATAAGAAAGATTCCTCAACAAGAAAATTACCCTTTTTATCTAGTAACAATTCTACACGCAGCCCATTCAGCTTTACCTTTTATTTGCTTCCTCTCATGCAAACAAAGTACGATCAATGAACAAGGGTTTTTTCATCATCTGTTTCACTGACAAGTAAAAAGGAATATTTTAGGGGAATGAAATCAATCTTATATCCCACAAGGAATAATTTTTTTGTACCTCATTTTCAGCTCTGTTTGGTAACGTCTCTGCCTGGTGTTTCCCAGTCGGGGGTTCGAGTCCGCTCAGACTCGTTAGTGCCATTAGTGTCTGCAACCTTACCATCCTTGTGAGCTAAGGTTGGGGGGTTAGGGGGAGCCTATAGGTCTATCTGCTGAGTCATCAGCAGCCACTGCCTGGCCCTCTCTGGTCCTAGCTTGGGTGGAGAGGAGGCTTGGGCGCTGATCATATAATATATGGTCAGATATAGGGCATTGTCCTGATTGCTAGGGTAATGTCACTGTCCCTTGCTTCTGCCATTCGTGAGCGACCTTTAAACCTTTAAAGACTCTTTTATGAGATAACTTAGATATCTATCCATAATGAACAGTCTAATATAAGTCTCTCTTCATAAGTTATATATATCAGATTATTTTAATGTTGTTACTGATCTAAAAATGTTCTACTTTAATTGTTCATTACTTCTCATGTAGTTTATGTATTTCCTCCTTTCCTTTCCCATCTGGGCTATTTTCCCCTTTTGGAGCGCTTGGGCTTATAGCATCTTGCGTTTCTAATAGGTTTGTAATCTGACTATAGTCAATTCTTTTTAGTGAGGCAGGTTTGTACCGACTCGCAGCGGTGCCCTTTTCGCTCGGAAAAGTTTCCCGATCGCTGATTGGTTGGACAAGATAATTCTAACCAATCAGATAGCAGGAAACCTTTCCGAGCTAAAAGGGCACCGCTGCGAGTCGGTGCAAATGTGCCTCATTAAAAAAAATGAGTATAGTAGTACTATTAATAATAATAATAATAATAATAATAATAATAATAATAATAATTTCTGAATAAGTCATTCTACGGCGATTTATTTATACGCTATATATCTATCTTTATGATTTACCTTAAGAAATACCGATACCAAACGCTCTGTCTAAATCGAACCTGTTTACCTCAAATTTCTCTTCAATTTTCATTCATGAAATATTTTACATAACCTTAGAGATAGAAGATCTAATCTATGATTCAAATGCATTAACTGTTATGTATGAATCTTTGGTACTTTGTATGATTCTTATAATGATTCAAACGGAATTTGAGGGGTTTAAAAAATCTCACCTCTGAAGATGAATAATTTTCTAAACATTATAATGACACTTATTACCTTACACGTATTTTAGGGTATTCTAACATGACAGTTTTATTTGTCTTGTTATAAAAGAAAAAAAAAAGACATTGAAGGAGCAAACAGAAGCATTTCATGTAATTTCTCTCTCCACACCTTTCATCTATTCATTGCTTATCTATTTCATATGAATGTTTTCTCCATATTTTTTCATGCATCGATTCTTTAGTACCATATTATTCTATTTACCAGGAGACTTAACTCCTCATTTGCATTAAAACTAGGAATTATTCTGTTATTCTTGAACCAATAGCTATAAATTCTTAATTCTGAATCCCATTTACTTTATACAATTGCCTTACTGTATCGTTTCTACAAAACGATTTGTACTCATATCATATAACTCTATTCATCTCAACTGTATAAAAAACACAACTAATTCTATTATTCATGGTCCAATAGCTATAAATTTATAATTTCTTATTTCTCAGTCCCATTTACTTTATACGATTGCCTCACTGTACCGTTTCTGCAAAACACTTTGTAGTCATAGCAACTGCATAGTATGTACTTGCATTGACAAGGAGGGAGTGGGAGGGAGGGCCCTTGCTGGCTACCCTACCTTAGCTATTTTTGGCCATCCAAGAGCGCCACTCCATCGAATGACGTAGAGTTTCCCTCTGCCACACCCGTTATTCCAGTTCTTCATGGACCGCGTGACTTCCACGCCTTCGTACACAGCCCCTTCAAGTTGACGTGTTTTATCAAGATGTCCCTTTGCTTCCGTTGAAGATTTTTTTCATCTCGCTTGATTGCTTTAGATTTTCTTGCGGCTTATAAACAAAAGCTCGTTTTGTTGACTTCATTGACATTCTTACAGAAACATAATTCCATTGGTGGATTTTTTTCCTTAACGATTTCGTAATATCAAAAATAGATTTCTTTTGAAGTATGAAATGACAGATCATTTTTTACTGAATGACTCTGGAAATATAGAGTAATTGATTCGTGACTTTACGTTGGTCAGATGACAATTGTAAAAAATATATCGACCTGTTTTGTCTAGCAATATTTTGAGAATAGTAATGATAGTGATTATAATGGTATTAGTTATGATTATATCTTTAATCGTAATGATTGCATATGCATTATTATTAAAGTAGACATTACTTCTGTTTAACCGAATGTTTCGTTGTTGTAGTTATTTTTGTTGTTGTTGTCATGGAGCTCTTGTTTGTCATGCAATACCCCGGTCAATTTACACTTGAAAGAAAGGCAAAATATCAAAATCGTAATTGTTTTTTTTTTTCAACTAAGTATAGACCCAATTCCTCTGCCAATATCTCGATTATTGTTATAAAGTTCTTGCTTTAATCTTGTTCATCATCTATTCTATTTGTTTATCTTTCATTCAAATCATCATCATCATCTCCTCCCACGCCTATTGACGCAAAGGGGTTCGGCTAGATTTCGCCAGTCGTCTCTATCTTTAACTTTTAATTCAATACTTCTCCATGCATCATCTCCTACTTCACGCTTCATAGTCCTCAGCCATGTAAGCCTGGCCCTTCTGGCCATACAATTTGGTTTATTGTTAATGTTATTTTTTATCTACATCTAAATCATATCTTGTTTATTGTTAATGATCTTTTTCTATCTTTCATTTTTGTCTTTGTATTTTCATTACTGTCAAGGGCAGAAGTGAAACCCTATTGAATAAACCGTCCAGTATTTTCCTTTACTTAAAAACTATGGAAGAACATAACGAGAGAAATTCTCATGCGCCCTTCATGAGATGCAACGTTCCGAACATGTGTGAAATTAAAGGGGAGAAATTGCACCGTTTGAGACACGTACAAAAAGACTAGATCCATCGCTGACAGGTGATTGATCGCTTCAAATCTATCTGTCATCGCAATAATGCGAGTTGAAGAGAGGTATTAAAACACCGGTGAAGCACAGGGGAAAAAACAGGATGATTTAGGGGGGAAATTGTAATACAGAGAGAGAGAGAGAGAGAGAGAGAGAGAGAGAGAGAGGGGGGGGTGGTGGTGGTTAGGGATGCACTAATTGTAACAATAATAACCAAGATAAGAAAAAGGGAATTTTTAAGAACATTTCAGTAATCATGTATAATAAGGATGAGAGAGAGAGAGAGAGAGAGAGAGAGAGAGGGGGGGAGTGGGGTGTTAGGGATGCTCTAATTGTAACATAATAAGCAAGATGAGAAAAAGGGAATTTTAAGAACATTTCAGTAATCATGTATAATAAGGATAAGAATGAGAGAGAGAGAGAGAGAGAGAGGGGGGGGGGGGAGGTTAGGGATGCACTAATTGTAACAATAATAACCAAGATAAGAAAAAGGGAATTTTAAGAACATTTCAGTAATCATGTATAAAAAGGATGAGAGAGAGAGAGAGAGAGAGAGAAAGAGAGAGAGAGAGAGAGAGAGAGAGAGAGAGGGGGTGGGGGTTAGGGATGCACTAATTGTAACAATAATAACCAAGATGAGAAAAAGGGAATTTTAAGAACATTTCAGTAATCATGAATAATAAGGATGAGAGAGAGAGAGAGAGAGAGAGAGGGGGGGGGAGGTTAGGGATGCACTAATTGTAACAATAATAACCAAGATGAGAAAAGAAAGGGATTTTAAGAACATTTCAGTAATCATGTAGAGAGAGAGAGAGAGAGAGAGAGAGAGAGAGAGAGGGTGGGGGTTAGGGATGCACTTATTGTAACAATAATAACCAAGATGAGAAAAAGGGAATTTAAGAACATTTCAGTAATCATGTATAAAAAGGATGAGAGAGAGAGAGAGAGAGAGAGAGAGAGAGGGTGGGGGTTAGGGATGCACTAATTGGTAACAATAATAACCAAGATGAGAAAAAGGGAATTTTAAGAACATTTCAGTAATCATGTATAAAAAGGATGATGAGAGAGAGAGAGAGAGAGAGAGAGAGAGAGAGGGGGGGGGGAGGTTAGGGATGCACTAATTGTAACAAAATAACCAAGATGAGAAAAGAAAGGGAATTTTAAGAACATTTCAGTAATCATGTAGACAGAGAGAGAGAGAGAGAGAGAGAGAGAGAGGGTGGGGGTTAGGGATGCACTAATTGTAACAATAATAACCAAGATAAGAAAAAGGGAATTTTAAGAACATTTCAGTAATCATGAATAATAGGAGGAGAGAGAGAGAGAGAGAGAGAGAGAGAGAGAGGGGGGGGGGGAGGTTAGGGATGCACTAATTGTAACAATAATAACCAAGATGAGAAAAGAAAGGGAATTTTAAGAACATTTCAGTAATCATGTAGAGAGAGAGAGAGAGAGAGAGAGAGAGAGAGAGAGAGGGGGGGGGGAGGTTAGGGATGCACTAATTGTAACAATAATAACCAAGATGAGAAAAGAAAGGGAATTTTAAGAACATTTCAGTAATCATGTAGAGAGAGAGAGAGAGAGAGAGAGAGAGAGAGGGTGGGGGTTAGGGAGTGCACTAATTGTAACAATAATAACCAAGATGAGAAAAAGGAATTTTAAGAACATTTCAGTAATCATGTATAAAAAGGATGAGAGAGAGAGAGAGAGAGAGAGAGAGAGGAGAGAGAGAGAGGGGGGGGGGGGAGGTTTAGGGATGCACTAATTGTAACAATAATAACCAAGATGAGAAAAGAAAGGGAATTTTAAGAACATTTCAGTAATCATGTAGAGAGAGAGAGAGAGAGAGAGAGAGAGAGGGTGGGGGTTAGGGATGCACTAATTGTAACAATAATAACCAAGATAAGAAAAAGGGAATTTTAAGAACATTTCAGTAATCATGTATAAAAAGGATGAGAGAGAGAGAGAGAGAGAGAGAGAGAGACAGAGAGAGAGAGAGAGAGGTTGGGGGTTAGGGATGCACTAATTGTAACAATAATAACCAAGATGAGAAAAAGGGAATTTTAAGAACATTTCAGTAATCATGAATAATAAGGATGAGAGAGAGAGAGAGATGAGAGAGAGAGAGAGGGGGTGGGGGTTAGGGATGCACTAATTGTAACAATAATAACCAAGATAAGAAAAAGGGAATTTTAAGAACATTTCAGTAATCATGTATAAAAAGGTATGAGAGAGAGAGAGAGAGAGAGAGAGAGAGAGAGAGGTTGGGGGTTAGGGATGCACTAATTGTAACAATAATAACCAAGATGAGAAAAAGGGAATTTTAAGAACATTTCAGTAATCATGAATAATAAGGATGAGAGAGAGAGAGAGAGAGAGAGAGAGAGAGAGAGGTTTGGGGGTTAGGGATGCACTAATTGTAACAATAATAACCAAGATGAGAAAAAGGGAATTTTAAGAACATTTCAGTAATCATGTATAAAAAGGATGAGAGAGAGAGAGAGAGAGAGAGAGAGAGAGGGGGGGAGGTTAGGGATGCACTAATTGTAACAATAATAACCAGATGAGAAAAGAAAGGGAATTTTAAGAACATTTCAGTAATCATGTAGAGAGAGAGAGAGAGAGAGAGAGAGAGAGAGGGTGGGGGTTAGGGATGCACTAATTGTAACAATAATAACCAAGATGAGAAAAAGGGAATTTTAAGAACATTTCAGTATCATGTATAAAAAGGATGAGAGAGAGAGAGAGAGAGAGAGAGAGAGAGAGAGAGGTTGGGGGTTAGGGATGCACTAATTGTAACAATAATAACCAAGATGAGAAAAAGGGAATTTTAAGAACATTTCAGTAATCATGAATAATAAGGATGAGAGGAGAGAGAGAGAGAGAGAGAGAGAGAGGGGGGGAGGTTAGGGATGCACTAATTGTAACAATAATAACCAAGATGAGAAAAGAACGGGAATTTTAAGAAAATTTCAGTAATCATGTATAGAAAGGATGAGAGAGAGAGAGAGAGAGAGAGAGAGAGAGAGATATTATTCCAGTCTTGTGTATTCAACGAATTAATGTAGTACGTTGTGTTAAAATTGCGGATAATATTATTACATGTATTGAATTTATTTCAAAAGGAGAGATAAAAAACAAGATTTCACCCCGGTGACTGGTGAACGATCGATCATAAATGAAACATGAAACATCTGTTTGATTACGAAGCTTTGATATTTTCGAAAGTAGTGTTGATATTAGACTTTTTTTTTTTTCAATATTAATAAACTAACGTACGCGACCCGTCAAAATATGACGATTAATATTTAGATGGATGTGCACAAGATTCAACCCTACCCACCATCTCCCGTTTCCTACTACAACTACTCCCTCTCTCCAGGGCAGAATTAGGAGGAGAGACTGAGAAGTCATACGTCTTTGGAATGCTACTCAGACTGACCGCAAAAAAAATATGTATATTTATACATACATTTATATATATATATATATATATATACACATACATATATATACATATATATAAATATATATATATAAATATATATATATAAATATTTATATATACACACAAATGCATATATATATCTATAATATAGATAAGAGGTAGAGCAATACTTATTTACATAAATAAAAGCAGTTTAGTTCTTACAAGTATCAGTAAAAGTAGCAGAATTATTCCTGGCAGCAAAGAAACATTAGCATTATTAATTCGGGTGATAAAGGCCTTTCAATAATGCAAGTTGTAGTTATCGGAGTAGAATTACTCCTTAGTAACTAAAAAAAATTGCGGTTACTTTCTCGTAGTAAAGCAGAGGAATGGTTTACATTGAGTAGTAGTAGTAGTAGTAGTAGTAGTAGTAGTAGTAGTAGCAGAATTCCCATAGCCCTAGTAATATGATGAAAATAGTAGAAGAGGAAAGTTATCTCTCAGTGGTAATAAAAGTGAGAGTTGTTCCTAATTTACTTTTAGTGGTAACAAAAGTGAGAGTTAATATTAATTTTTTTTCAATGGTAATACAAATGAGAGTTACTCCGAGTTATTTTTCAGTGATATAAAAGGGAGAGTTACTCCTAAGTTATTTTTCAGTGGTAATAAAAGGGAGAGTTATTATTAAGTTACTTTTCAGTGGTAATAAAAGTGAGAGATAATCCTAAGTTATTTTTCAGTGGTAATACAAGTAAGAGTTCCTCAGAAGTTATTTGTAATTGATAATAAAAGTGAGAGTTATTTTTGTGGTAATATAAGTGAGAGTTACTCCTAAGTTATTTACAATGGTAATAGAAGGGAGAGTTACTCCTAAGTTATTTCTGTGGTAATATAAGTGAGAGTTACTCCTAAGTTATTTTGCAGTGGTAATAAAAGTGAGAGTTACTCCTAACTTATTTCTCATTGCTATGAAAGTGAGAGTTACTCCTGAGTTATATCTCAGCGGTAATAAAGTGAGAGGTACTCCTAAGTTGTATCTCAATGGTAATAAAAGTGAGATTTACCCCTAAGTTATTTTTCAGTGGTAATAAAAGTGAGAGTTACGCCTAAGTTATTTCTCAGTGGTAATAAAAGTGAGAGTCACTCCTAAGTTATGTCTTGGTGGTAATAAAAGTGAGATTTACTCTTAAGTTGTATCTCAGTACTAATAAAAGTGAGAGTTACTCCTAAGTTGTATCTCAGAGGCAATAAAAGTGGAGAGATTACTCCTAAGTTATATCTCAGCTGTAATAAAAGTGAGAGTCACTCCTAAGTTATGTCTTAGTGGCAATACAAGTGAGAGTTCCTCCTAACTTATTCTCATTGATAATAAAAGTGAG
>NC_090760.1:19423779-19431279 GCF_036898095.1 Palaemon carinicauda
ATACATAGCATTCCTGTTTTCCTTTAAACCCACTCCATTTGATTCTCTCTCTCTCTCTCTCTCTCTCTCTCTCTCTCTCTCTCTCTTTTTTCTTCTTGATATAAATATGATAAAAATATGATAACGATATGCTTATGTTAAAAATGAGTAAGGAGGCAAAAATGTCAATTTTGATAATGTTTTTTTTTCGGATTGTTCTTGACTCAAAAAGGTTGGAAAAGAGATTTAAAGAATTAGAAAAATGGGCAAAGAATGAAATATAAATTTGACGGAAGGGTGATCTGTGTGCCCCTCCCTCCCACCTCCTTATCAGATGACCCTGAGGCAAAGGGCCTTGAGTTTATGGAGGTCAGGAAGGAGTAAAAAATAAATCAATTCTCCTTTGCTCAAAGGGTTAACTACTGCACTGTAGTTGTTCAGTGGCTACTTTCCTCTTGGTAAGGGTAGAAGAGACTCTTGAGCTATGGTAAGCAGTTCTTCTAGAATGACACTCCAAAATCAAACCATTGTTCTCTAGTCTTGGGTAGTGCCATATCCTGTGTACCATGGTCTTCCACTGTCTTGGGTTAGAGTTCTCTTGCTTGAGGGTACACTCAAGCCCACTATTCTATCTAATTTCTCTCCCTCTTGTTTTGTTCAAGTTTTTATAGTTTATATAGGAAATATTTATTTTAATGTTGTTAATGTTCTTAAAATATTTAATTTTTTCTTGTTTCCTTCCCTCACTGGGCTATTTTCCCTGTTGGGCCCCTGGGCTTATAGCATCCTGCTTTTCCAGCTAAGGTTGTAGTTTAGAAAATAATAATAATAATAATGATAATAATAATAATAATAATAAAACTTACTAAAGTAGTTTCATATATTCCAAACTCAAAAGTCATTGAGTTCAGGAAAGATAGAAACGTTAAAAGAGGGACTCGGGGTCAGAAGGTGACTCAATAACCGTTTCTTCAAACGTTCTTCAAACGTGCTGACCTACTTTTAGTAGATATTGCATTTTCTGCTGAGCCAAATAAGATCAGCTTGTAATTGTAACTTGTAAACAAGAAAGAAAAAGATCTATGGTTAGATTTCTTTACGATACATAGTTGATAAATCATGTAACTTTATAGATACCAATTAACATTATGAAAATTAAACGTACATAAAGATTTATGGTTATATTTCTTTACGATACATAGTTGATAAATCATGTAACTTTATAGTTACCAATCAACATTATGAAAATTAAACGTAGATAAAGATTTATGGTTATATTTCTTTACGATACATAGTTGATAAATCATGTAACCTTATAGTTACCAATTAACATTATGAAAATTAAACGTAGATAAAGATTAAAGGTTATATTTCTTTACGATACATAGTTAATAAATCATGTAACTTTATAGTTACCAATTAACATTATGAAAATTAAACATAAGTTAGTTTATTTTTTTAAAAAATCTTTAAAATAAACATAGCACTTGAAGATGAATAGATTAAATTATGAAATAAAAAAGAATCCTTGTTTAATAGACAAATCTCTTTAAAATGAACATCAAAATATTATTTAAGTAACAGAGGGGTTTCGAATTAAGTAACATATCGACTAAAATGAAATACGTGTATGAATATATGAGCGTGTATGTATGTTTATGTGTTTATAAGTAATTAAAGTATAGAAAAACGTGAAAAAGTGATTGATGTAAGTTGCTATATGTAACAAGCACAACAAATAACAAACATTAACAAGTATATTAGCAAATAATAATAATAATAATAATAATAATAATAATAATAATAATAATAATAATAATAATAATAACAAAAGAAGCTCAAAAGATTATCAAAATCATAATGAAAACAAAATCCGGCTTAAAGTCCATAAGAGCTTAAAATTGCATACATGGATTCAACATTCTCCCTTTATTATTCCGCTCAGAGAGAGAGAGAGAGAGAGAGAGAGAGAGAGATTACTCTTATCGATTCATTTCAGGATGCAACTTAAAACTGATGAAGAAAACAAGATAAAAAAGGAAAGGATGAAAAGAGCTTATACATGAAATAGAAATAAACGAAGCATTTAATATGGAAATAGAATTCAAAACAATAAAGCTAGGGAGGATGAGAAAATGAATACAAAGAAACTAGAAATAGCTTAACCTATTGAAAATGACTTTCCGAAAAAACAAGAGAAACGAAGGCACACAGGAAAAAATGCGGAAGATAAAAAATGGGAGAGAATATGAAAACAAGAAAGAACAGATACACAACATAAATAACGGATAAAAAAACAACGAAGATAAAGTAAAAAGGGAGACACAATAAAAGAAAACACATTCAATAGAATTGAAAATATTCTGGTATAACAAAAAGATTTGCTTAAAAAAAATATTTGCATTTCAATGAAGTTTAAGCTGTTTCAGATCCAGAGATGAATTTGATAAAAAAAAAAAAAATAAAAAAAAAAACATATTACAAGACTCAGTTCGAGAATGGAGGAGATTTCAGAGGAGAAAAACCTCTATTTGAAAAATTACTTTCCTTTGAAAATGGAATTTTGCGAAAAAAAAAACAATAAATGCAAGGAATATAGTTACATTGAAATACCTTTCCATAAAAGGATGTACCGTATCTATAGAAAAATAAATCTTTGAAATATTTTACCAAACGCATAGTAAAGATAGGTTGATACAAATATATATATATATATATATATATATATATATATATATATATATATATATATATATATATATATATATATATATATATATTCACCACCATAACCGTTATATTAAAGTGTAGTTCCAAAACTCTATGTAGTCCTGAAGAAGGGTCGTGAAATGATCCGAAACACGTGTCGACACCAAATAATAAAAGGAGAAAAGTAATGTATTTCTGCTGTTACCCTGAAAACTATCAGCAAGACAGTCTGTCCGAAGAGAAACTAGCTTCGATTTTTGGACGCCACAAAGACATCGTCTATTCATCATATATATATATATATATATATATATATATATATATATATATATATATATATATTTCAAATAAGCCATATATACTAACACATTAAAGTCTGGATTCTCTTAACAACCTCGGGATCAGAGCCCCAGGCGAAATCACTCAAAGACTATAGCAAGGTATATAGAGTATTCTATTTACCTTGGACTATAGTATCTGTCCGGCCGGGCTTCGAACCCTGGTCCAGGATACTTGTGTGACATTGACCATACCACTCAGCCACGAAGAAAGATAAAGGTCAATGACAATTCTTCTGTACCTATACCAGTCGAATTCAGGTTTTTTTGTACTTAGAATTGAAATCAACCCATCTTCACCATCGAAGCTAATTGGTAGGTTTGTGACTTGGCATTCGATTAATGATAAATTTTGCACATTTAAACGTGTTTTTCATATTTCAAATAAGCCAGACTTTAATGTGTTGATATATAGGGCTTATTTGAAATATAAAAAACACATAAATGTGCAAAACTTATCATATATATATATATATATATATATATATATATACATATATATATATATATATATATATATACATATATATATGTATATATATATATATATATATATAAATATATATATATATATATATATATATATATATATATATATATATATATATATATATATATATATTCATTAAAATGTAAGATTCAGAACAAAACGAGAAAACTAACTTGAGAAATCTATAATACCTAACAGTAAAAGAAAACGAATTTTTGCCAATATTCACCAGCGATGGTATACATAATCTTTTCAGCAAACCTTCTATCTCATGACAATAATCCTGTCAGTAAAATGCCTTTCCCCGAATTGGATGACTCAAGAAAAAAAACTAAACGTCAGCAAAGGCAAGAAAATATGGTTTTCTTAGTAAAACACCTGTTTTGAAATAGTGACATTGGAGAAACATGTAAGGGGAAGGTGTTTTGACAGCAAAAAAAAAAAAAATAAATAAATAAATAAATAGCCCGGTCATAAAAATCCTATTTAGCCTAATACTTACCTCTGAAATTAGGTATATTCAGAGAAAAACTAGAAAGGCCACTTAGTAGAGCGCATACCTTCGCCTATATCACGTTTTATAACAAAAGACAGCCAATTGAATTATGCACATTTTTGCACTAATTTCATGCAAATTAGATGAAAATTGGCCACAATATGGCAAAAAAAAGACGTCTTTGACCTTTCCGTGGCCTTGACCTTTGACCCAATCTCTCATAAAATCTAATTAAATTGTCCTTGGATCATGACCAATCATCCCACTAAATTTTATGAGATTCGGTCAAATCGTTTTTGAGTTATGCTTATCACAAACACACAGGCAAACATACAAACAAACAAATAAATACATGCCTATCAAAATATAGCCTTCACAACGAAGTTGGCGAAGGTAACAACAAAAAATCTATATATACTCATTCAGCCAAACAAAAAATAACGGTCACTAAAAATATAAATTTTTGTTTTCATAAAAAAAAGTTTCTTATATACCGTTTTAGCTAAACATAAAAAAACCGCCATCGTTCACGATATATATATTTTTTTCATAAAAAAATCTTTCTTATATACATTTTTAGGTAAATATGCAAAAAATCAGCGAACGATCACGAGAAATATAAATTTTTTTCAGAAATTTTTTTTTTATCTTACATACCTTTTCAGCTAAATATTAAAAACCAGCCAACGGTCAAGAGAAATATATATATATATATTTTTTCAGAAAAAATCTTTCTTATATAACTTTTCAGCTAAATATTAAAAACCAGCCAACGGTCAAGAGAAATATATATATATATTTTTTTTTTTCAGAAAAAATCTCTTATATAACTTTTCAGCTAAATATTAAGAACCAGCCAACGGTCAAGAGAAATATATCTTTTTCAGAAAAAAAAAAACTTTCTTATATATGTTTTCAGCTAAAAATACAAAAAAAAAAAAAAAAAGGCAGCGAACAGTCACAAGAAAATTTTATTCATTTTTCAGAAAAAAATGTCTTTTTTTATACCCTTTTCAGCTAAACATACAAAAAAAAGTAGCGAACGGTCACAAGAAATGTATATATATTTTATTTTTTCTTCAGAAAAAATACCTTTCTCAAAAAAGGTGACTCTGGATAAAAGTAAACCAACAATGCCTATCCTTTCATCCTGTAAATTTCTCCGGAGGCTACACACAGACACACACACCACCTTCCATTCCCTTCCCAGTTTCTTTTTCATGTCTGCATCAAGCATATGCTTCTTAGGGACACTACTGTGCCTTTCGCGTTAAGGAAAATTGGGGCGTGAAACTCTGAGAGAGAGAGAGAGAGAGAGAGAGAGAGAGAGAGAGAGAGAGAGAGAGAGAGAGAGAGAGAGAGAGAGAGAGATATTATTTTCTTCATCCTTGAAATGATCGTAAAACCGTGAGTGATAAGCTTGTTATACAAACAATTTCCAATGCTAATGTCTGACAGATTTTAAAATCCAAGCAGCCTGATATACCACAACAGTGTCAAAACCAACGCTTGCAAGATGAATGCACAGCCACAGGCAGTGAATTTAGGGGTTGATTGAGGTTGCAAAAATCACTATAAATCACGCCCAGAGGCAATTCAGAGGTTAAATCAGGTTACAGAAATGAACAGAAACAGCAGACTGAATTAACAAGACTTGGGGTTAGAATAGGGTAAATAAGTTTGCATGAAATAATTCCCATCATCTGAAGTCATTGAAATAAGATGTTGCCATAAAATGGAATGCTAAATGAGCTAGTGTATATAGATAGCTTCATGTCGCAAATGAACAGATTTAAGAGCATAAAACCACTACAGTATTGTCAAATCAATCCAAATGAGATATTGACAGGAGCTTGAGTAAGGCTTGTTTGTGAACGTCTTTATAAAGGAATACTTTATATCGAGTCATTTTATTCCCCATTTAGAGCATAAATAAACTACTATCCCAGATTAAAGGGTTTTAGATGCATCTCAACATCTAGTCGAAAAAGGTTAACAATATCTAAATGATTATACACAGAAGGGGAGCGAAGAATAATCTTGCTAATACATTACTCTACTTACTTCATCTCAAGGACTGTTTGCCTCGTCTTATCACGTAGGGGAACCCTACTCTCTACGTGACCTACAAAACCAGTTTATCGTATACATCATCATCATGATCTCCTCCTACACCTATTGATGTAAAGGGCCTCAGCTAGAATTCGAAAGTCGTCTCTATCTTGACTTTTAAATCAATACTTCTCCAATCATTATCTCCTACTTCACGCTTCATAATCATCAGCCATGTAGGTCTGGGTCTTCCAACAATTCTAGTGCCTTGTGGAGGCCAGTTGAAAGCTTGGTGAACTAATCTCTCTTTTATTATATACATTCTTAGGTATTTATATCACACCGCATAGCTGGTGTTTATTTTCAAACCCATATCATCGAATCAGTTAGAGAATAATAAAGTCTTCAGTTTCCTCTTGAGCAAAATATTTCTCATTGAACGGGAAAAAATTTTTCATGGCCTAGCTCAGCTTGATTTTAAAAGCTACACTTTGTTTACTAAAAGAATATTTCTTTGGTAAATATTTAGCAGCGAGAGGATTGGTAACGTCTCTGCCTGGTGATCGCCAGACGGGGTTCAAGTCCCGCTCAAACTCGTTGGTTCCTTTGGTCACTGCAACCTCGCCATTCCTGTGAGCTAAGGATGGGGGGTTTGGGGGAGCTTATAGGTCTATCTGCATAGTTCTCAGCTGCCATTGTCTGACCCTCCCTGGTCCTAGCCTGAATGTAGAGGGGGCTTGGGCGCTGATCATATGATATATGGTCAGTCTGTAGAACAGAGGTTGAGAACCCTTTTTTGGATGAAGGCCATCTTGCAATTCCTCAATGCTCCCTAAGGCCGCATAGAATTTTGTTGGTTATTTTATCTTCCAAGTAATTTATTAGTAATCTAAAGAAAGAGTGACAGGTTTATAAAAACGTAAAGCATTACAATTTCAAATATTTGAATTAGGTACTTTTTTATACAAGTAATCAGTAAATGCATTATATTGAAAACTAAATTTTAAAATATTCCATTCAGTTTGGGTAGTGTTCAAACTACCGTAAGTAAATGAATAATATCGAAAGCATGACATTTTCAAATTACTTTAGTTAAGCAAGTAGGTTCTTTGTAAAGTGATAAATAAGATAATATTACTTTTGGAAACGATAGCTTATAAATATAAAAATTATAACCTTTTCAAATATTTTATATTGGTAAGTAGGTACTTTTCAAACAATCACATCTCATAAAAATGCAACATCTCAGTAAAAAATTGTATCTGTTTAAACACACTTGGATGTTTTCATTGAAAAAATCAATTATTTGCTTTCTTAAGATGTTCAATAAACCCCTAGTTTTTAGCTATCATAGCTGGAACATCATCAGTGCATAACTTATCAAATATAATAAGGAAGTAAAATTTAGTCCTTTTTTGTGACTTTGCTTATTTCAG
>NC_090760.1:19433779-19438779 GCF_036898095.1 Palaemon carinicauda
AGAGATTTTGGTTGTAAGCAACACACACAAGGTTTCCAGGAGAGTTACCCAAAATAACTTGTTTAATTTAGTTATATTAGGAAAGATAAGATTATGCAAAATTCTAGAGGGAATGAAGAAATGCATTTTTGATTCTCGATACAATGTTAAACTGTGTGAGAGCTTTAGAAGTTAATAAAAAATCGATCCACCTCCCAGTTCTCGAAGCCTTTCTAGCACTAACCCTTAGAGAAAAACATTACCTAACCACCCATTTATCTGGAAAAACATTTCGGAACAGCTAACCCCCCTTTAAGCTCTTTGACTAAACAGAAATATAACTCTTTGGAAAACATTACCTAACTACCCATTTAAATGGCAAGATTTCTGGAAATAGCTAAAACCCCTTTAAGCTCTTTGACTCAACAATAAAACAACTCTTTGGAAAACATTACCTAACCACCCATTTAAGTGGAAAGATTTCAGGAAATAGCCAAAACTCTTTTAATCTCTAACTCTACAGAAAAAACAACTCTTAGGAATACATTACCTAACCACCCATTTAAAGGGCAAGATTAATGGAGATAGCCAAAAAACTTTTAATCTCTGACTCAACAGAAAAACAACTCTTAGGAAAACATTACATAACCACCCATTTAAATGGAAAGATTTCAGGAAATAGCCAAAACCCTTTTAATCTCTGACTCAACCGAAAAATAACTCTTTGGAAAACATAACCTGACCACCCATTTAAATGGCAAGATTTCAGGAAATAGCCAAAACCCTTTTAATCTCTGACTCAACAGAAAAACAACTCTTAGGAAATCATTACCTAACCACCCATTTAAATGGCAAGATTTCTGGAGATAGCTGAAACCATTTATGGCTCTTTGACTCTAGAAAAACAACTCTTTGGAAAACATAATCTAACCACCCATTCAAATGGCATGATTTCTGGAAACAGCTAAAACCCTCTTTAAGCTCTTTGACTAAACTGAAACATATCTCTTTGGAAAGCATTACCTAACCACCCATTTAAATGGCAAGATTTCTGGAAATAGCCAAAACCCTTTTAGGTTATGACTCAAAAAAAAAACTCTTAGGAAAACATTATCCAGTAACCCATTTAACTGGAAAAAAACGAGGGGTCTTAGAAACACTCACCTGAACACTCTTTCCGTCAGCGAATTCATCTTCTCTCCTGGTCATAATGGCTGGTGGCGTCAGGCCTGCTGTGGCTTCGAGTTTCTCAAATGTTTGATAATGATAAATATTCGGAACGAGTTTGTAATTCACACGGGACAGAGCCGAATACGACGGGGACTCTGTGGCTGCCAGTTCACTGTTTATCCAATTAAAGCCAAAAAAAAAGATAAAAATAAACGATTGAATTATATAAGAGCAGAAGGGAAAGGGGCACTTGATGTAAAGGGTCAAAAGAAGGGGCTGAGTGGAACTAAAGAATATTATCAGCAAAATGGAGATGGTACGTTGTCATATACAAAATTCAGGAAAGGGGGATATGGAGATATATAATTTTTCCTTTTTTTTTCTTAATTTTCCTTCCACGCTACAAGTCACAGGCGTCAAAGCAAACCAGGTCGAGAGCGGCGAAGCACAAAATTATCCAGAGACGTAGGTTTGAGAGGAAAAGCTACGAGAGTGACTATCAAATATCACGGTTTGTTTTATTTCTTTAAGCAATTTTTCTTTAAATGTCCAAACATTCACTGATAAGCCGAGGAGACTCCTTCACGTTAAGCAAACTTGAAAAAAAAAACACGTCTTCAAACTACACTCGACGACTCGCTTATCGTTTTAACACTCAAATCACAGTCATAAACATCCGATAAAGACTCCAATAAAAAGAAAGAAATGTGATCTGATGATAGCTTCTTTATAGCGGAATTATATTAGATCTCAACGCACTGCTTTCCTCTCTATCTCTCTCTCACACTCTCCTTTCTCTCACTTTCCGTTTTCCATCTTTTGGAAGAACCGTCGCTCTAATACTTCGGTTTGATCACACGGACACCAAGTTTCTTTCTGTTACTAGATCCTCCTTGAAGTAAACGGACAGAAGGAGCAAAAGCTTTAAATACATAAGAAGAAGAAGAAAGAGAAGGGAAAT
This sequence comes from Palaemon carinicauda, assembly GCF_036898095.1. Taxonomy (NCBI): domain Eukaryota; kingdom Metazoa; phylum Arthropoda; class Malacostraca; order Decapoda; family Palaemonidae; genus Palaemon; species Palaemon carinicauda. Next base: position 19,435,890 of record NC_090760.1, read on the forward strand.
AAGGACTGGAATCGGGAACCAGTTGGAATATATAGGGTCTTTTGGTGCGAGAGTCTCACGGCCTGGATCAGGTATTGGAGCTTCCAGAGGTTGGCGCGCACTGTGCCGCCACCCAGACTCTACTAGTCGTTGGAAGCGCCCGCCCGCCCGAACGAACGATCCGCCCGCGTCACGGCTCTTCAACATCACCCACCGACGCCGCCGTCCAACATCATGGAAACATCATCGCCTTCCATGAGAAGCACACACACCCCCCATCCCCCCCTTGCTTGACACCATAGGAAGAAGGACTCCTTAATGGAAAATCCTATTCTGGGGAAAGGAAACTTTTTAACTAATGGCATCATGGAAGTTTCGGGCGACATTATATTATTAACCAGGAATGTGACTTCAAAATATGTGCTCTGGGACGAAGAATGGTAGATGTAATAATCCTTTTTTTTACAAAAGGCAATTTTGATTATCAGTGTAAATCTTTAATAAATAAAAAGGAATTTGCAATCACAACCTAAATCATTAAACCATCAAATCATAAATCATATGCATTCAATAATAATAATAATAATAATAATAATAATAATAATAATAATAATAATAATAATTATAATCTATGAGGCGAAATCAGAAATTTATCGACAGCTCCATTAACTAGGTCATACGTATCATATCTAGCAGCAGCTTCACGCTTCTTAGATACTACAGCGATTTTACTCCAGTGCATTTGACGTTGATTTTATTGATTTCCAAAACATCCAGCAATTAAGTAGAGTTTTATGTGAATAGGTAAGCGATTGCCGTATATTTCGAGTATTTCTGAGTTATCTAATTTTTTCTGACAGGGATACCTTAATGTGGTGAAATGGTTTGCGTATCGTCATGATCAAGGGAAGCTGTACTGGTTAGGGCCATCCATACTAGGTTGGTTTACTGTGAGCTATCAGAGTAAAGTCTCTCACCTTCACCAATCGTCATTGGCAAGCTAAAGGCATGTCTGAGGCATTTGTGTAGCAGTGGACTAAAAATGGCTACAGTTGTTATTGTGGTTGGTGTGTGTGTGTGCATATATATATATATATATATATATATATATATATATATATATATATATATATATGTGTGTGTGTGTGTGTGTGTGTGTGTGTGTGAGTATGTAGACTGTATTAATTAGGGATATATAATATATGTACGTAAAGAATTAGAGCCAAAGTTGATAAAGTACTTTTGAAGACAATGAATATTGAACTGGAAAGAAGGTGAATGTGAAGAGAAAGATTAATGAACGATTAAGTCAATAGAGAGAGAGAGAGAGAGAGAGAGAGAGAGAGAGAGAGAGAGAGAGAGAGAGAGAGAGAGAGAGAGACGTATGTGTATTCGTATTCACTTAGAAACTGAAATCACTCGAATAATTTGGCAGATAAAAAGGGAAATAAAAAAAAAAGGGTCTGAGATCGCATGCCTATAAAATCTACAATGCATTTGCTTTCTCTCATTCAAACATCCGTAATTTTCGTCACGAAACCTTTACTATACAATATTATTGGTCATCACATCGATGCTACTAGATGAATCATACATAAGTCCTGTAGACTGTAGAGAGGTTTCCGCAGCTGTATAGGACCAGAAAAGTAGCCCCTAAAGTAAGGCAAAAGGAAGGCCTGTTCATACTCTCAGAGCACTTCATTTCCTTCACTTATATCTCAAGATCTACCGAAAAAATGTAGAAAACTCTTGATTTCTTGAATTTTCCTTCAAATCAAAACATAAGTCCTGTAGACTGTAGAGAGTAAGGGTTCCCCTGCTGTATAGGACCAGAAAAGCAGCTCCTAATGTAAAAGGAAGACTTGTTCATTGCATTATTCGGTCTCAGAACACTTCATTTCCTTCAGTTATGTCTCAAGATCTACCAAGACTGTAGAAACACTCCTGATTTCTTGAATTGTCCTTCAGATCAAAACATAATTACACCATGTACCATACTCTGTCTCTTGGCTTTTTACAAATATATCAATAAAGACTTCTATCCAGCAGGAACACTTAAAATATCATCCATTATGGATTATGAGGCTGAGCTCTGTCTGGCACTGATGTCATCTCACAATTAGATATTGTAATTTCGAGTATCAGCAAATTTTTCAACTTTCAGAATGTGTGAGACTACTTTCTTATGTACTTCTCGAAATAATTAAGTTTGTGAGCAACATTGAATTATGGTATACATGGCAGTAAATGATAATAATTTTCTCAATAATATACAACACAAAAACAACAAATGCAGCCATTTTTACTCCACTGTAGGAAAAACCTCTCAGACATGTCATTATTCATGTTTGGAGTGTGGACATTTTCATCACCACAATGGCCGGGGCGGATTGTTGATGGTAGGAGACTTTAGTATGATCGCTCACAGCAAATCAAGCTAGTATGGATGTCCCTGACTAGTACAGCTTTGCTGATCGTGGCGATGCACAAAACCTTTCACTACGTTGAAGTATCCCCACTCAAAAATATATTTCAGCACTTCAAGGTATCCCCATTCAAAAATATATTTCACCATGTTAAGGTATCCCCATTTAAAAGCATATTTCACCCCTTTAAGGTATCCCCATTCAAAAATATATTTCACCACGTTAAGGTATCCTCACTCAAAAGCATATTTCACCACGTTGAGGTATCCCCACTCAAAAATATATTTCAGAACTTTAAGGCATCCCCATTCAAAAATATATTTCACCACGTTAAGGTATCCTCACTCAAAACCATATTTCACCACGTTGAGGTATCCCCACTCAAAAATATATTTCAGCACTTTAAGGTATCCCCATTAAGAATATATTACACCAGATTATGGTATCCTCACATAAAAGCATATTTCACCACGTTGAGGTATCTC
>NC_090760.1:19446279-19456279 GCF_036898095.1 Palaemon carinicauda
AATGACGTACAGAATCATCGCACCTTGACGGTTGGGCATGGAATGACGTACAGAATCATCCCACCCTGACGGTCGCGCATGGAATGACGTACAGAATCATCGCACCTTGACGGTTGGGCATGGAATGACGTACAGAATCATCCCACCCTGACGGTCGCGCATGGAATGACGTACAGAATCATCGCACCTTGACGGTTGGGCATGGAATGACGTACAGAATCATCCCACCCTGACGGTCGCGCATGGAATGACGTACAGAATCATCGCACCTTGACGGTTGGGCATGGAATGACGTACAGAATCATCCCACCCTGACGGTCGCGCATGGAATGACGTACAGAATCATCGCACCTTGACGGTTGGGCATGGAATGACGTACAGAATCATCCCACCCTGACGGTCGCGCATGGAATGACGTACAGAATCATCGCACCTTGACGGTTGGGCATGGAATGACGTACAGAATCATCCCACCCTGACGGTCGCGCATGGAATGACGTACAGAATCATCGCACCTTGACGGTTGGGCATGGAATGACGTACAGAATCATCCCACCCTGACGGTCGCGCATGGAATGACGTACAGAATCATCGCACCTTGACGGTTGTGCATGGAATGACGTACAGAATCATCCCACCCTGACGGTCGCGCATGGAATGACGTACAGAATCATCGCACCTTGACGGTTGTGCATGGAATGACGTACAGAATCATCCCACCCTGACGGTCGCGCATGGAATGACGTACAGAATCATCGCACCTTGACGGTTGTGCATGGAATGACGTACAGAATCATCCCACCCTGACGGTCGCGCATGGAATGACGTACAGAATCATCGCACCTTGACGGTTGTGCATGGAATGACGTACAGAATCATCCCACCCTGACGGTCGCGCATGGAATGACGTACAGAATCATCGCACCTTGACGGTTGTGCATGGAATGACGTACAGAATCATCCCACCCTGACGGTCGCGCATGGAATGACGTACAGAATCATCGCACCTTGACGGTTGTGCATGGAATGACGTACAGAATCATCGCACCTTGACGGTTGTGCATGGAATGACGTACAGAATCATCCCACCTGACGGTCGCGCATGGAATGACGTACAGAATCATCGCACCTTGACGGTTGTGCATGGAATGACGTACAGAATCATCCCACCCTGACGGTCGCGCATGGAATGACGTACAGAATCATCGCACCTTGACGGTTGTGCATGGAATGACGTACAGAATCATCGCACCTTGACGGTTGTGCATGGAATGACGTACAGAATCATCCCACCCTGACGGTCGCGCATGGAATGACGTACAGAATCATCGCACCTTGACGGTTGTGCATGGAATGACGTACAGAATCATCCCACCCTGACGGTCGCGCATGGAATGACGTACAGAATCATCGCACCTTGACGGTTGTGCATGGAATGACGTACAGAATCATTGCACCTTGACGGTTGTGCATGGAATGACGTACAGAATCATCCCACCCTGACGGTCGCGCATGGAATGACGTACAGAATCATCGCACCTTGACGGTTGTGGCATGGAATGACGTACAGAATCATCCCACCCTGACGGTCGCGCATGGAATGACGTACAGAATCATCGCACCTTGACGGTTGTGCATGGAATGACGTACAGAATCATCCCACCCTGACGGTCGCGCATGGAATGACGTACAGAATCATCGCACCTTGACGGTTGTGCATGGAATGACGTACAGAATCATGCACCTTGACGGTTGTGCATGGAATGACGTACAGAATCATCCCACCCTGACGGTCGCGCATGGAATGACGTACAGAATCATCGCACCTTGACGGTTGTGCATGGAATGACGTACAGAATCATCCCACCCTGACGGTCGCGCATGGAATGACGTACAGAATCATCGCACCTTGACGGTTGTGCATGGAATGACGTACAGAATCATGCACCTTGACGGTTGTGCATGGAATGACGTACAGAATCATCCCACCCTGACGGTCGCGCATGGAATGACGTACAGAATCATCGCACCTTGACGGTTGTGCATGGAATGACGTACAGAATCATCCCACCCTGACGGTCGCGCATGGAATGACGTACAGAATCATCGCACCTTGACGGTTGTGCATGGAATGACGTACAGAATCATGCACCTTGACGGTTGTGCATGGAATGACGTACAGAATCATCCCACCTTGACGGTCGCGCATGGAATGACGTACAGAATCATCCCACCTTGACGGTTGTGCATGGAATGACGTACAGAATCATCCCACCCTGACGGTCGCGCATGGAATGACGTACAGAATCATCGCACCTTGACGGTTGTGCATGGAATGACGTACAGAATCATTGCACCTTGACGGTTGTGCATGGAATGACGTACAGAATCATCCCACCCTGACGGTCGCGCATGGAATGACGTACAGAATCATCGCACCTTGACGGTTGTGCATGGAATGACGTACAGAATCATCCCACCCTGACGGTCGCTGCATGGAATGACGTACAGAATCATCGCACCTTGACGGTTGTGCATGGAATGACGTACAGAATCATGCACCTTGACGGTTGTGCATGGAATGACGTACAGAATCATCCCACCCTGACGGTCGCGCATGGAATGACGTACAGAATCATAGCACCTTGACGGTTGTGCATGGAATGACGTACAGAATCATTGCACCTTGACGGTTGTGCATGGAATGACGTACAGAATCATCCCACCCTGACGGTCGCGCATGGAATGACGTACAGAATCATCGCACCTTGACGGTTGTGCATGGAATGACGTACAGAATCATTGCACCTTGACGGTTGTGCATGGAATGACGTACAGAATCATCGTACCTTGACGGTTGTGCATGGAATGACGTACAGAATCATCGCACCTTGACGGTTGTGCATGGAATGACGTACAGAATCATGCACCTTGACGGTTGTGCATGGAATGACGTACAGAATCATCCCACCCTTGACGGTCGCGCATGGAATGACGTACAGAATCATCGCACCTTGACGGTCGCGCATGGAATGACGTACAGAATCATCCCACCCTGACGGTCGCGCATGGAATGACGTACAGAATCATCGCACCTTGACGGTCGCGCATGGAATGACGTACAGAATCATCCCACCCTGACGGTCGCGCATGGAATGACGTACAGAATCATCGCACCTTGACGGTTGTGCATGGAATGACGTACAGAATCATGCACCTTGACGGTTGTGCATGGAATGACGTACAGAATCATCCCACCCTGACGGTCGCGCATGGAATGACGTACAGAATCATCGCACCTTGACGGTTGTGCATGGAATGACGTACAGAATCATTGCACCTTGACGGTTGTGCATGGAATGACGTACAGAATCATCCCACCCTGACGGTCGCGCATGGAATGACGTACAGAATCATCGCACCTTGACGGTTGTGCATGGAATGACGTACAGAATCATGCACCTTGACGGTTGTGCATGGAATGACGTACAGAATCATCGCACCTTGACGGTCGCGCATGGAATGACGTACAGAATCATCGCACCTTGACGGTTGTGCATGGAATGACGTACAGAATCATCCCACCCTGACGGTCGCGCATGGAATGACGTACAGAATCATCGCACCTTGACGGTTGTGCATGGAATGACGTACAGAATCATCGCACCTTGACGGTTGTGCATGGAATGACGTACAGAATCATCCCACCCTGACGGTCGCGCATGGAATGACGTACAGAATCATCGCACCTTGACGGTTGTGCATGGAATGACGTACAGAATCATCGCACCTTGACGGTTGTGCATGGAATGACGTACAGAATCATCGCACCTTGACGGTTGTGCATGGAATGACGTACAGAATCATCGCACCTTGACGGTTGTGCATGGAATGACGTACAGAATCATCCCACCCTGACGGTTCGCGCATGGAATGACGTACAGAATCATCGCACCTTGACGGTTGTGCATGGAATGACGTACAGAATCATCCCACCTTGACGGTTGTGCATGGAATGACGTACAGAATCATCCCACCCTGACGGTCGCGCATGGAATGACGTACAGAATCATCGCACCTTGACGGTTGTGCATGGAATGACGTACAGAATCATCCCACCCTGACGGTCGCGCATGGAATGACGTACAGAATCATCGCACCTTGACGGTTGTGCATGGAATGACGTACAGAATCATCCCACCCTGACGGTCGCGCATGGAATGACGTACAGAATCATCGCACCTTGACGGTTGTGCATGGAATGACGTACAGAATCATCGCACCCTGACGGTCGTGCATGGAATGACGTACAGAATCATCCCACCCTGACGGTCGCGCATGGAATGACGTACAGAATCATCGCACCTTGACGGTTGTGCATGGAATGACGTACAGAATCATCCCACCCTGACGGTCGCGCATGGAATGACGTACAGAATCATCGCACCTTGACGGTTGTGCATGGAATGACGTACAGAATCATCCCACCCTGACGGTCGCGCATGGAATGACGTACAGAATCATCGCACCTTGACGGTTGTGCATGGAATGACGTACAGAATCATCCCACCCTGACGGTCGCGCATGGAATGACGTACAGAATCATCGCACCTTGACGGTTGTGCATGGAATGACGTACAGAATCATCCCACCCTGACGGTCGCGCATGGAATGACGTACAGAATCATCGCACCTTGACGGTTGTGCATGGAATGACGTACAGAATCATCCCACCCTGACGGTCGCGCATGGAATGACGTACAGAATCATCGCACCTTGACGGTTGTGCATGGAAATGACGTACAGAATCATCCCACCCTACGGTCTTGCATGGAATGACGTACAGAAACATCCCACACCGTTGGTCGTGCATAGAATAACGTACAGAATCATCGCACCCTACGGCCATGTGTGGAATGACGTACAGAATCATCCACACTGTCGGCCGTGCATAGAATGACGTACAGAATCATCCCACCCTAACAGTTGTGCAAAGAATGACGTACAGATCATCGCACCTACGGCCATGCGTAGAATGACGTACAGAATCATCCCACCCTAACCGTCGTGCATAGAATGACGCACAGAATCATCCCACCCTAACAGTCGTGCATAGAATGACGTACAGAATCATCCCACCCTAACAGTCGTGCATAGAATGACGTCCAAAAGAATCCCAACCTAACAGTCATGCATAGAATGACGTACATAATCATCGTACCCTACGGCCATGCGTGGAATGACGTACAGAATCATACCACACTGAAGGTCGTGCATAGAATGACGTACAGAATCATCGCACCCTGCAGCCATGCGTAGAATGACGTACAGAATCATCCCACACTGTCGGTCGTGCATAGAATGACGTACAGAATCATCCCATACTGTCGGTCGTGCATAGAATGACGTACAGAATCATCCCACCCTGACGTCGTGCATAGAATGACGTACAGAATCATCGCAACCTAACGGTCATGCATAGAATGACGTACAGAATCATCCCACCCTAACAGTCATGCAAGAATGACGTACAGAGTTATCGCATCCTACGGCCATGCGTGGAATGACGTACAGAATCATCCCCCCCTAACAGTCATGCATAGAATGACGTACAGAATCATCCCACCCCAACAGTCGTGCATAGAATGACGTACAGAATCATCCCAACCTAACAGTCATGCATACAATGACGTACAGAATCATTGCACCCTACGGCCATGCGTGGAATGACGTACGGAATCATCCCACACTGTCGGTCATGCATAGAATGAAGTACAGAATCATCGTAACCTAACGGTCAAGCATATAATGACGTAGAGAATCCTCCCACCCTAACAGTCGTGCACAGAATGACATACAAAATCATCCCACACTGTCAGCGTGCATAGAATGACGTACAGAATCATTGCAGCCTAACGGTCATGCATATAATGACGTACAGAATCATCCAACCCTAACAGTCGTGCATAGAATGATGTACAGAATCAACGCACCCTACGGCCAGTCCTGGAATGACGTACAGAATCATCCCACACTGTCAGTCGAGCATAGAATGAAGTACAGAATCATCGCACCCTGACGGTCGTGCGTGGAATGATGTACAGAATCATCACACCCTGACGGTCATGCATGGAATAACGTACAGAATCATTACACCTGACGGTTGTGCTTGGAATGACGTACAGAATCATCCAACCTCTGACGGTCGTACATAGAATAAAGAACAGAATAATTTTACCCTGACGTTGGTGTGTGGAATGACGTACAGAATCATCCCACCCTCACATTCGTACATAGAATGAAGTGCAGAATCATCGCACCCTGACGGTTGTGCGTGGAATGACTTACAGAATCATCCCACCTGACAGTCACACACAGAATGAAGTATAGAATCATTGCACCCCGACGGTCGTACATAGAATGAAGTACAGAATCATCGCACCCTGACAGTCGTACGTGGAATGACATACAGAATAATCCCACCCTGACGGTCCATACATAGAATGAAGGTACAGAATCATCGCACCCTGACATTCGTACGGAATGACATAGAGAATCATCCCACCACAACGGTTGTGCATAGAATTACATACAAAGAATCATCCCATCCTGACGGTCGTACACTGAATGCCGTTCAGAATCATCCACCCTGACGGTCTTACATAGAATAAAGGACAGAATCATCGCACATTGACAGTCGTGCGTGGAATGACGTAGAGAATCATCCACCCTGACGGTTGTACATAGAATGACGTACAAAATCACCTCATCCTGACAGTCATACATTGAATGACGTACGGATCATCTCCCCCTGACGGTCATGCGTACAATAATTTAAGAATCATCCACCCTGATGGTTGTACATAGAATGACGTACAAAATCATCCCACTCTGACAGTCGTACATAGAATGACGTACAAAATCATCCCACCCTGATGGTCGTACATAGAATGATGTACAAAATCTTCCCACCCTGACAGTCGTACATAGAATGACGTACAAAATCATCCCACCCTGACAGTCGTACATAGAATGACGTACAAAATCTTCCCACCCTGACGGTCATACATAGAATGACGTACAAAATCATCCCACCCTGACGATTGTACATAGAATGACGTACAAAATCATCCCACCCTGACGGTTCGTACATAGAATGACGTACAAAATCTTCCCACCCTGACGATTGTACATAGAATGACGTACAAAATCATCCCACCCTGACGGTTGTACATAGAATGACGTACAAAATCATCCCACCCTGACGATCGTACATAGAATGACGTACAAAATCATCCCACCCTGACGATCGTACATAGAATGACGTACAAAATCTTCCCACCTGACAATCGTACATAAAATGACGTACAAAATCATCCCACCCTGACGATCGTACATAGAATGACGTACAAAATCATCCCACCCTGACGATCGTACATAGAATGACGTACAAAATCATCCCACACTAGCAATCGTACATAGAATGACGTACAAAATCATCCCACCCTGACGATCGTACATAGAATGACGTACAAAATCTTCCCAACCTGACGATCGTACATAAAATAACGTACAAAATCATCCCACCCTGACGATCGTACATTGAATGATGTACAAAATCATCCTACCCTGATGGTTGTATATAGAATGACGTACAAAATCCTCCCACACTGACAATCGTACATAGAATGACGTACAAAATCATCCCACACTAGCAATCGTACATAGAATGACGTACAAAATCATCCCACCCTGACGATCGTACATAGAATGACGTACAAAATCTTCCCAACCTGACGATCGTACATAAAATAACGTACAAAATCATCCCACCCTGACGATCGTACATTGAATGATGTACAAAATCATCCTACCCTGATGGTTGTATATAGAATGACGTACAAAATCCTCCCACACTGACAATCGTACATAGAATGACGTACAAAATCATCCCACACTAGCAATCGTACATAGAATGACGTACAAAATCATCCCACCCTGACGATCGTACATAGAATGACGTACAAAATCTTCCCAACCTGACGATCGTACATAAAATAACGTACAAAATCATCCCACCCTGACGATCGTACATTGAATGATGTACAAAATCATCCTACCCTGATGGTTGTATATAGAATGACGTACAAAATCCTCCCACACTGACAATCGTACATAGAATGACGTACAAAATCATCCCACCCTGACGGTCGTACATAGAATGACGTACAAAATCATCCCACACTAGCAATCGTACATAAAATAACGTACAAAATCATCCCACCCTGACGGTTGTACATAGAATGACGTACAAAATCATCCCACCCTGACGATCGTACATAGAATGACGTACAAAATCTTCCCAACCTGACGATCGTACATAAAATAACGTACAAAATCATCCCACCCTGACGATCGTACATTGAATGATGTACAAAATCATCCTACCCTGATGGTTGTATATAGAATGACGTACAAAATCCTCCCACACTGACAATCGTACATAGAATGACGTACAAAATCATCCCACACTAGCAATCGTACATAAAATAACGTACAAAATCATCCCACCCTGACGATCGTACATAGAATGACGTACAAAATCTTCCCAACCTGACGATCGTACATAAAATAACGTACAAAATCATCCCACCCTGACGATCGTACATTGAATGATGTACAAAATCATCCTACCCTGATGGTTGTATATAGAATGACGTACAAAATCCTCCCACACTGACAATCGTACATAGAATGACGTACAAAATCATCCCACACTAGCAATCGTACATAGAATGACGTACAAAATCATCCCACCCTGACGGTTGTACATAGAATGACGTACAAAATCATCCCACCCTGACGGTTGTACATAGAATGACGTACAAAATCATACCACCCTGACGGTCGACCATAGACTGGCGTACAGAATTATCCCACCACGACTCTCGTAGGTACTACGTACAAATACGTACAGAATCATCACACCCCGACGGTGGTGGTAGAATGTCGCATAGAATCACACCATCGGACTCTTATAAGTACTACGTACAATACGTACAGAATCATTACATCCCGACTCTCGTAAGTACTACGTACAACGACGTACAGTATCACGAACATCAAAAGAGGTTGAAATAATCAAATGTAGGTTTTTATCCTCCGCAAAATCCTATTAAAAACTTTGACCTTGATTTCATTTCGTAGTCAAAACGGAAAACAGTCCCTGCGGGATTACTCCAAACTGGAACACGAAATCCAATTTTGAATTTAGATGAAGTTTACTTTTATCATTCGAAAAAAACTTGTACAAATCGCTCTGACTTTATTGGGAATTGCAGGTAAGAATAACCCGAAGTTCTAGGACACTAGGTAAATATATTACTGGGCAAAACATAAATATAGAACAAAGCTCGTATTGTTGAAATAAATATATAAATGAACTATCTCGTAATAATGGAAAAAATATATTTGAAGATAAAATAACAATGAGTCATTAGAGCGAAACACATAAAAATATTGATTTTATATCAAGTAAATTGGACCTATTAGCTCAAAATTTGAAAACATAAAGATGGGGGTAAAATATCACACTAATCAGCAGATATTAATTCGGAACAATGGAAAAAATAGTTGGGGTTGAAACAGTACTGTAAATATAGATTCAAAATAATAATTTTTGGCTCTCAATAATCAGGAGACGGACAGAATACATTTAACTAAAATAAACACAGAAAAAGAAGAAATTGATTCGTAAAATGGAAAATAAAAGACCATTACAAAAGGTAAAAAGGTGAAGAGAACATATAATTGTAACAAACGACTAGAAGGTAATTATGGAAATTTAAACACTATACTCAATTTTTCTTAACGAGGCGCATTTCCACTGACTCGCAGCGGTGCCCTTTTAGCTCGGAAATGTTTCCTGTTATCTGATTGGTTAGAATTATCTTGTCCAACCAATCAGCGATCAGGAAACTTTTCCGAGCTAAAAGGGCAC
>NC_090760.1:19461279-19463779 GCF_036898095.1 Palaemon carinicauda
TGTTTATTTGATGTCTTCTCTCGTTTTCCTATTCCAACAGGCTGTAAATGTTAACAAAATGCATCTTATATTTGCATCCTTTTTTTTTTCTTTTCACATTATTCTATTTCTGATTTATTATCACGTGCATATTTCATTTTGTTCCCATTTCTGTTTTCGAAGTCATTTATTTTTAATGTAACAGAAACATATATATATTTTTCTTTATAGAATTCTGAATGACGGAATAATGAGTCTCCGAAACTAATTGCAAGAAATTTACTATCCATTTAAATGTTGGTTTTATGATAAGTTACATCTCTCTCTCTCTCTCTCTCTCTCTCTCTCTCTCTCTCTCTCTCTCTCTCTCTCTCTCTCTCTCTCTCTCTCTCTCTCTATCTATCTATCTATCGATCTATCTATCTATAGAATATTGAATTTCACTCCTTTAGAAATATCTCCAATGCTACTTCTCCGGATATGTGAACTTCCTACTTTTCTCTAACTTTGATAATGGATTTATCATGTTTCTTCAAATACGGAAAAAACTGGACAAGATGTCATAAATTTCCTAAACAGAAAAATTTATATAATCTACAAATTTTTACGAAGATATAGTAAAGATGTTATCTAGCTTATAGGTAAAACTGCCTTTGACGTTTCAAAAAAAAAAAAAGATAAAAATAAAAAAAATTTAAAAACAAAATATAAAAAAATTACTGGATCGAAAAATACCAGTGGCAGTATAAAATGTAATTTTTTCAAATGATAATAGATTAAATATATCTAACTACATGTTATCCAGCTTCAGGTTAATACTGCCCCTGCCTTTTCAAAAAATAAAATTAATTAGATTAAAGAAAATACCCGAGACAGTTTCAGAAGTAATTTTTTATTGAAAATAGATTAATATAGTTGAAACGGCTTCTGACTTAAAAAATTACAAACATTAACTGTTTTAAGACTTACATTTGGTACCATTAAAAAAAATTATGAAAATAGAAAGAGCACCACTAAAATTTATTATTTCTTTGCAAGAACCTTTTATATAATATTCAATTGTTACTGATATGTTTATCTGCCTCACGAATACGTCTACTCATAGTTTGGGCGTCAAAAGATCCTATGCGTACATCTGATAACAAAACTACAACGTATCAGTTGATAACAAATGATAAAATCCGATAACATTTATCTCAAAAGTAACTTTAAACCACTAAAAACATTCTCGATTTGAATAATACATCTTTTCTTGAATGCAAATAGATAATGAACTACTTATATAATCCAGAAAACAACACAGAAAAGAAAAATATCTAAAAAAAAAACAAAAAAAAAAAACCGGTTTCTGTAAAAGAGAAATGTTCACCCCAAAGTCTTATGAAACTTACCAATAATTTCCCCCATAACAAAAAGGAAAAGTCCAATGCGACCCAACACGCGAATTCTTACGAACCAAGAAGCTGTATCAGTCAGTGAACGTACAAGTCCCGAATGGTAATCACATGCCAGAATCAGAGAAAGTTGTAACGCAATTTCGGTATTATGGGGGAAAGGCACCTGAGAAGAATTTGAAAATTTCGCAATATTGCTAGATAACTGAGATGGAGTCACTAGCAGTGCCAGCGTTCATTTTGTTGCCAGTAGAACTTAGAACTTGGGGTACAGAGAGGTAGTCCCAGTAACTTCTATGTGAAATACCATCAATTACTACTATTGCTATCTGTATATATTATTATTTCTTAGACAAGACTATAACTTTAATTCATAGCAGTCGTTCAATTCGATAATTGTTCACGCTTTTTTTTTTCTTTTTTGCCTTCCTTTACATAGAGGTTTCTAGAACATGGTACCTATGTTGTAGTACAGGTTATGCAGTTAATTCTAATTTCATTATCTTTAATACCCTATGCTCAAACCATATTGGAAAAACTGAAAGCAACAGTGAGGAAGAGAAATTATAATTATTAATTATCATTAGCTAAGCAATAACCCTATTTTGGAAAAGCAGCATGCTATAAGCCCAAGGGCTCCAACGGGGAAAATAGCCCAGTGAGAAAAGAAAATATTAAATAAACTATATGAGAAGTAATGAATAAGGAATGTAAAATATCTCGAGATCAGTAACAACGTTAAAATAGATCTGACATATATAAACTATGAAGAGAGAAGTAATGAATAAACTATAAACATATCAAAATACAGTAGGGAGAATATACATGGATATTAAGAAAAAAATCAAACCATTATGTATCATAGACTAAATTATGAAACGAGTTTACAGAAACGTGCACAGCATGAAACCATTTGCACCAACTTAGAACTTGAGTCAAGTCAACAGACATTTGCTTTGATTATAATAGAGAAAGTTAAAATGACAAGACATTTCCTTTAAAAGAATGCAGGTCACAAGCCAAGTTGTCAAAAACATAGATAACTTTGACGAAGAAATGCCGGAAGTCAAGAGAATTCCCAGTATTATTATTATTATTATTATTATTATTATTATTATTATTATTAT
>NC_090760.1:19468779-19471279 GCF_036898095.1 Palaemon carinicauda
TAAAATTGTCTTTTATGGGTTATGGAATTTTTTTTTTATCAAATGATGAACTTAAAAATTAATTTTTCGTTGTAACATCTTAGAAAAATTTATGTATAAACTCTGTTTCGATGTTTCTTTATTCTTATTAAAATTGTCTTTTGGGGGGATTATGAAAACGGTTTTTTATTAAAGGCTGAACTATAATATATATATATATATATATATATATATATATATATATATATATATATATATATTTATATATATATATATATATATATATATATATATATATATATATATATACATATATATATATATATATATATATATATATATATATATATGTATATATATATATACATATATATACATATATATATATATATATATATATATATATATATATATATATATTGTTGTAAGATCATAAAATGACGTAAATACAAATCATGTTTTAGTTTTGGGGGGTTATATTCCTATCAAAATTGTCTTTTGACTATTATGAAAATTGTTTTCTGTAATCAAATGATGAACATAAAAATTATTTTTTCGTTGTAATATCTTAGAACGACGAATATACAGAATATTATGTTTTAAGTGTTATGAAAATCGTTTTTTAATCAAATAATGAGCTATAAAATATTTTTTTTTCGATATAATATCATAGAATGACGCCAATATCAAAGATGCTTCAGTTAAAATATATGAAAATATCTTCATGAAATTAAGACACTTCGTTTTATTCAAAACAGAATTATTCCACAATTATTACAAAATTCATAGATCAAAAAATAAAACCATCTGCTTTACGTCGATTTTCGGAAGAGCAGACTCTTTCAATATATTTATGCATTGGCATAATACTAAAATCTATTAGGCTTGAGCGAGTCTCGAACTCTCATCCAACACACTGGTAGGCAAGGACGTTTCCAATAGGCCAACACAACCCTTTGCTGATTTAATCATCATCATTTTTATGTCGAATGTGTATGGCTATTATAAACAACAAACCAAAAAGGAATAACCACATGGAATTAAAGAGAGAAGAGAATAAAGTAATATATGGGAATGTAAAAATTAAGACTATAAAAATCCTCACTATTATTATTATTATTATTATTTTATTATTATTATTATTATTATTATTATTATTCTCTTGCTTGAGGGTACACTCGGGCACACTGTTCTATCTAGTTTCCCTTCCTCTTGTTTTGTTAAAGTTTTTATAGTTTATATAGAAAATATCTATTTTGATGTTACTATTCTTAAAATATTTTATTTTTCCTTATTTCCTTTCCTCACTGGGCTATTTTCCCTGTTGGGGCCCCTGGGCTTATAGCATACTGCTTTTCCAACTTGGGTTGTAGCTTAGCATTTAATAATAATAATAATAATAAAATGAAAAATAAGACTATAAAAATCCTCACTGTTCTAGTCTTTAGTTGTCTTTGATATGATGTATAAACAATACAACCCAATTTTATGTAGAATGTTTATGGCTGTTATAATAAACAAACAAAAATCAAAACGAAAAAGGAATATCTACATAGTGTTAAAGAGAGAAGAGAATACAATAATATATGGGAACAAATAAATATTAAAAGATAGTAAAAATCCTCACTGTGATATTCCTCGGTGTTCTTTGTGTTCTTTGATATGATGCATTGTATAAACAACACAGCCCAAACCTTTCACTTGTATCAAAACCCCAGAAGGAAATAATTGTTCTCCAAATAACCATCAATAAATTTCAAAATTCCATCTAGATATGACCTATATTCCTTGAACCTTGACATTTCGAATCCCTTGGCCTTTTTTCCCCTCAGCTTCCATCCTCACAAAGACTCGTGTAAAGCAAAATGAAAAAGGCTGATTCAATTATTATCTGTTCCTTGAATAGGCATAACCCAGTTGGGGGGAGGGGGGGGGGGGGCCTCAAGTGGGAGCCTCAAGGGGAGGGGGAGGTAACATTCAAGGTTGCCTGGAATGATGACGATGCCTTATTCCATAAAAGGTTTAAAGGTCGCTCATGAATGGCAAAGTCAAGGGACAGTGACAATGCCCTAACTAGCAGGACAATGCACTACAGACTGACTACATATACATATGATCAGCGCTCAAGTCAGCTCTCTACCCAAGCTATGACCAGGGAGGACCAGGCAATGGCTGCTAGTAACTCAGTAGGTAGACACGTAGGCTCCACCAAAGCTCCATCCTTAGCTCACAAGGATGGTGAGGTTGCAGTCAAGAGAAGAAATTTATTGAATTTGAGTGGGACTCGACCTCCCGCCCAGCAGAACGCCAGGCACGGACGTTTCCGATAGGCCACAACAACTTTATGGATTACAATTTTCAGGCTTTCTGGAGTGCTGATCAAATTTTAGGCTTTGTCCCCAACGAATGATATTGCCGATATCATTATTGCTGTTATCATTATCCTTAATATAATGAAGAGAGACTTCAAGAGACAAATGAGAGTTAGAAAGTGTTTGAAAGATGAGAGTGTCAGTCAGTA
>NC_090760.1:19481279-19483779 GCF_036898095.1 Palaemon carinicauda
GGCTTACCTGATTTTCTTTCCTAGAACCTTTTAGTATCTGTTCTTTTATCATGCTGAGGTTTGACCTGGGTCTTCGTCCAAACATCATCTCAAATGGAGAAACTCCTGTAGACTCATTTGGTACGCTCCGAAGTATGTACAGAAGTAAGTCGATGTCTTCATCCCATTCCTTCTCCGTTTCCATTCCATATCGTCGTAGCAAGTTCTTTAGAGTCTGATGAACTCTCTCTAAGGCCCCATTGGATTGAGGATGATAGGCTGAAGAGAGAACATTAAAGATATTAAATTGATGGAGAGCACTCTGGAACAAAGTACTGGTAAAGTTGGTACCTCTATCGCATTGAAGTTCCCTAGGAAAACCAAACAATGTAAAAACTTTTATCAGTTGTTGGATAATGTTTCTAGCAGAGATATTTTTAAGTGGAAATGCTAGAGGGAACCTAGTAGTGGGGCAAAGAACACTTAGTATATATTCATTACGCCGGCTAGTTTTTGGCAAAGGCCCAACACAATCTATAATTATTTTATCAAAAGGAGTACTAGGGACCACAATGGGCACTAGAGGGGCTGGTGGAATCCTTTCATTAGGTCTTCCGGTAACTTGGCACACATGACACCTCTCTACGAAACTCTTTACGTCCATCTTCATTCTGGGCCAGTAGAAATCTTCTAGGAGGCGCCTGCATGTCTTCGTGATGCCTAGATGACTCTCAGCAGAGTGGGCTAATTTCATGATTGAAGATCGGAGGCTGCCAGGTACAACCAGATGATGACAGTCGCGCCACGAGTCTTTCTCAGTCAGTGTAGGAGACCTGTAATGACGCATGAGGATATTATTCTCTAGATAAAATAAGGGTAACTTATGGCTCTTATCCAAGGGATTTTCAACCTTATTGAAGCATTCCTTAAGGCTATCATCTGATCTCTGAAGATTGACGAATTCATCATGATGGAGACCAACTAAGTCTGGTAAGGAGTTTGATGTGTCGTCATCAGTGGGAACTCCAATTGCAGCTTTAGTAGCAGCAGAACGAGTGGTGGCTTGGCAAGGTAGAACTTCCTGTTGGTTCTGCTCATTTTCTATAACACACCCTGGTTGAGAAATAATGAGATTAGGTAAGACAGTTCCTTCAGCTAAATCATTTCCTAACAGAATATCAGCTTTCTCACAAGGCAATTCTCTATCCAGTAAGGCTACTTCGGTTCTTCCAGTAAAGTAAGGGCAATCTATATGCATATTAACCAGAGGTAACACTAATTTACTGGATAGATCAGTGATGGTAACATATTTATTAGTAGGCTGAGTCAGAGGTTTCAATTTACCACTTACTATAGTTTGTGACGATCCTGTGTCCCTTAACAATTTTACAGGGTAATTATTGACAGTACCAGAGCAAAGGAAATCAGAGAAGTCATTTGTGACTTGAGAACAATGGAGAGCAATCCTTCTTTGGTTTTTGCTCTGAGTAGTCTCTGGTCTGTTCCCTGCTGTTTGCTGAGAAGGCTGCATAACCTTAGAAAATTGACATCGGGGGTTAGGACAGTCTTTAATGGCATGTCCCTTCTGTTTACAGAAGGAACAATAAATATTAATACTTGCCTGATCTGTAGAGTTATGTTTCTTTACCTTATGGATGAGGTGATATTCATCAGCAAGAAGAGCCGCCTTCTTCCCCTCCTTCTCCTGCCGTTCTCTGATGTACATAGAAATGTTGGAAGGAATTCTCCTCAAAAACTCTAGTACCATTAAGTTCTGTAATTGTTCAAAGGTAGTTATGTTTTCAGATTCTAGCCATTTTCTAAACTGTTTTAATTTGACCTGAAACTATTCCAAATAAGTTTGGGTGGTTCCTTTGATGGAGTTCCTGAACATTTGCCTATACCCTTCAGCTGTAATGGTATAGGCATCAAGGACAGCTTTCTTTAGGACATAGTAATCTCGTTCCTCTAACATTTGCGAAGCTATATGAGCAGCCTTGCCTTTCAGTGCACTCCGAATGAGTAGAACATATTGTTCTTCTGGCCAATGCAAGGTTGTGGCTGTGTCCTCAAAAATACCAAAGAACACGTCTGGTTCTTTTTCATCAAACGGTGGTAGTAGTTTAAGAGCCTTAGTGAGGGAAAAACATTCGCCAAGCTCTCTCTCTTTGCCTTTCTCGTTCAACCTGATACTGGCCAGCTGTCTCTCCATTTGTATCTTTTCTTCTCTTTCCCGTCGTTCCAAGGCTATCATCCTTTCTTTCTGCTCGTATTCAGCTTGATGAGTTGCCTTTTTCTCTCTCTCCAATTCAAGCTGCAACTTGAGCTTCACCAATTCTGGATCCTCTATAGCCTTAGCTTCACCTCTCCCTAACGTAAGGGGCCGAAGGGGAGCAGTTTCTTCTGATGAAACGGAAGCTTTGGCTACCAGGAAATCCAAAACTCTACCCAGAAGTTCTGCTTTCACCATGGAGGGCAATACAGGAATCCCTGCTTGTTCAGCAATCTTTCGCAAGTCATT
>NC_090760.1:19498779-19506279 GCF_036898095.1 Palaemon carinicauda
CCAGATCATCTAGAAACACTTTCCAACACTATAAAAATATAAGTTTTGCGACACTACTTGCCAATTCCTTACGGTAACATGACTAAGCAAAAAAATGCAAAACAAATAAAAAGGGGCACTCGTGGAAAAATGGCCATTCTAATATACGGCATTTCAGAAAAAAAAAAAATTTCAGCCACGTGCTAGGCAAACCATCAAGGCATATTTTCCGACAAATAAACATATAAATGAAATATTACTCTGTGATAGTTCCTTAGTACGTAGTAATTTTGAAAGAAATGGGAAAAAACGAAAAAATGGCAATCACAGGAAAATCGAACACATACTTATATATACGCCATATCTGGCTAAAAAAAAAATAGGCATGGGTAGCCAGATCATCTAGAAACACTTTCCAACACTATAAAAATATAAGTTTTGCGACACTACTTGCCAATTCCTTACGGTAACATGACTAAGCAAAAAAATGCAAAACAAATAAAAAGGGGCACTCGCGGAAAAATGCCCAACATTCTAATATACGGCATCTCAGATAAAAAAAAAAGACATGCACGTGTTAGCCCAACCATCAAGGCACACTTTCTAACACATAAACATGAAAAAAAAATCAATAATATACGGCAATTCCTTACTACGTAGTAAATTTTTACAAATATTGAAAAAAAAACAGATATTGGCAACCGCAGTTAAATACCCAATATACCAATAACTACGTCGTATCTGACAAAAACAAAATCACGCATGGGTAGCCAGATCATCTAGACACACTTTCCAACATTAAAAAAGCAAAAGTTTTACGACACTATTTCGCAATATCTTACGGAAAAATGACTTGGCAAAAAAATTTAAAAAAATTAAAAAGGGACACTCGCGGTAAAATGCCCGACATTCTAATATACGACATCTCAGATAAAAAAAAAGACATGCACGTGTTAGCCCAACCATCAAGGCACACTTTCTAACACATAAACATGAAAAAAAAATGAATAATATACGGCAATTCCTTACTACGTAGTAATTTTTACAAATATTGAAAAAAAAACAGAAATTGGTAACCGCAGTTAAATACCCAATATACCAATAACTACGTCGTATCTGACAAAAACAAAGTCATGCATGGGTAGCCAGATCATCTAGACACACTTTCCAACACTAAACAAGCAAAAGTTTTACGACAATATTTGGCAATATCTTACGGAAAAATGACTTGGCAAAAAAATGAAAAAAAATGAAAAAGGGGCACTCGCGGTAAAATGGTCCTCGTGGTGATGAACGACATTTTAACTAAAAAAAAAAAACATGCACATGGTAGCCAAACAATCCACCAAGACTTTCCACAACTGATAACCTATACAAGTTGCACCATTCTACGACAATTTCATAATACGTAATAACTTTGATAATTATGCAAACTACCTCAGAAGGGTAAACTCGGACGCGAACGACCCCGACGCGTCTCAGAAATCGGGGAAGGAGTACAGCTACAGCAATGCACATCTGGACACTACTAGATCATGTAGGGGAGACACCTCCTGCAGGTCGATCACCCACAAATTCAGTCACAGGGGTGAGTCACGTGAGAAAAACCTGTTTTTTTTTGACGCTCGGGGTCGCAAACGACCCACCGTACCTATCCAGGGTTAATGCGAGAGAGGGGGTCATAAAAGAAAATTACAAATCAAAATTCAGAAAGGTGAATCCGTTCTTAGTTTTGCGACTCGCATTTTTGGGATTGTGATTAGTTTGCTACCCTGAGTGCAAATCTCCCAGAAGGTCATAAAAAAGCAATTGCCGTAAACATATTTGCAGATTAGTAAACCCATATTTATGTGGTTATTTATTCAATAACAATTGCTCGTTAGTAGGCATAGTGATGGCGATACAAAACATTCTAGACAGTTTGCCAGAAGAAAAAATGACTGAGAATAACTGTCCCGATTCCAAGAAGGTAGCAGCCATGAGAGGCACTTACCAACCCCCAAAGCAGGAGAGGGAAGAACCAAGTCAGAAGGTGAGAAGAGTCTTCAGATGTTGGCAGCGTGGGGGAAAGGGGTACCGACGAGAGGAGTGCCCCACCCAAGGATCCCCCCACTGTTACCCTTGTCAGGCCTACGGTCATCTATCTCGAGAGTACCAAGAAAAAAAACGGCGAGGGCGGGCATGCTGTGGCACACGGACACCACCCTCCACCCAACATCCAAGGAAGAGAAAACAGAGGAAGGTGGAGACAAGGGAGATTGATCCCCCCCCTACCCTCACCTGCATTACAGCAAAAGCAGCAGCCGAGGCAGCGGTGAGAGTGATACCAACCAAATTGGTAGAGCAGGCACTGGGACCTCCATCGGTAACCCCGACCTCACTCCTGCAGCACTAGGGACAGGAGCAGGGGCCAGCGGCATTGCAAGCGAGGTCATTGGCACGTGCCCCATATATCCTAATGGGCGGCTAGGAATGTTAGCAGTTAGGGTTGACCTACCAGATAAGTTCATTCGAGTGCTGATCGACACAGGAGCCAACGTTTTGCTGATTGAAAAAAAAATTCTCCTCAAACCCACTACAGTCAGCAGCATCCATCATCCTCAACACGCCAGGAAGAAATAAACTACGCGCAAGCCATACAACAATCGTCAACTTTAAGGTGGGATCGGTGATGTTTACACATTTTTTTCTCTTGCCCACCTTGGGAATTTCAGGAATCGAGGCTATATTAGGCTTAGAATTTATAATTAGTAATCAAAAATGCATTTGCGGGAAAAAGATGAAATAATAGTAAAAGCAGGAGGCTGCATTTTGCTGACAGAAAGTCATGAGAGAGTAAGTGCTTGTGTGGGAAAGGAGGGACAATTAAGTAAGGTAACAGTTGTACCTGAAATAGGAGAAGTATTGGCCCACCAGACACTTACGACCATATCAGTGACCCCGTGTCAGCCTCTTCCGGAAGGAACCAAGGTCATTGTTAAACCGCGTGACAATTGGGAACATGTAGACTTAGAGGGCTTGTCAGAAATAAAAAAGCAGAGCTGATATAACGATAGTTAATTTGTCAAATAAAAGAGTTGTGTTAGGAAGTGATTGTGTGTGTGAATTAGAGTTATGTGAAATTGCTAATAAGGGGATCTTGGGAGGCATCTCCAGCCCGCACAGACAAATGCACTCAGAGCTTGATTATCCAACCGTAAAAGCTATGTCCGCCAGAATATAAACCTGCAGTTAGTGACATTGTTAATAATTATTCCGATGTAATTACAATTGGAGACAAACCACCCGGGAGGATTGATCAATTTCCCTCTAGCATTGAAACTGGGCAGGCGGAGCCAATCAGGTCAAGGCCATATAAGGTACCTATTCATTTCCAGGGAGAGACAGAAAGGGAAATTAGTAAATTAAGGGAACAAGGGATAATCGAGGAGAGCGAATCCCCCCTGGGCTTCTCCACTTGTAGCTATTAGGGTAAGGATGGCTCGGTAAGATTGTGTTGATTATAGGAAGTTGAATGCAGTCACTAAGGATAATGCATTTCCATTGCCCTCGATTGAAGAATTACTTGTGAAGGTACGGGACAGTAAATATTCTACAACTATTGATTTAAAGTCTGGATACTATCAAATACCCTTTCAGAAAGACATAACTGTAAAACGGCATTTATAGGTTTTACTTTTTACTTTTACTTTTACGGGTTTATTTTTCGCCCTCCGTCAGACACTAAAAGTCTGTTTAGGCAGGCCTTGGTGTGTGAAAAAATAATTTCTTTCCAGTTAATATTTTGCTCTGTATCTTATCAGATATTTCGCTAGCATTTGTATTCAGGCTTAATAGTTTTCAGGTCACTATTATAACACTTTCTAAAATGATAAGTCTTCAGGTTTTTCTTGAAAGCTGCCACATTTTTGCTATTCTTGACATCAAGTGGAAGGTCGTTGAAGAGTCTCGGTGCAGCATAACTGAACATTCTTCCTCCTATTGCATGATTCACACTAATTTCGAATAGTCCATGTGGGTCATCAGCATGTCTAACTCTTACAGCGGCGCTGGTAGCTTCAGGGTAGGGGACCAAGCAATCACAAAGATATTTAGGCTTATCACTTGTAAGTGCTTTGTGGGTCAACAAGCAAATCTTAAGTTCAATTCTAGACTTAACAGGTAACCAATGTAGATCGATCAATGCAGGAGTTATTCTCTCCCGTAGTTTAATGCCTTTTATCAGTCTAGCTGCTCAGTTTTGCACATTTTGAAGCTTTCTTAGTAGTGTATTGGGCAATTTGTAGTACAGAGAATTGCAATAATCAAGCCTTGATATTACGTGACTCATCACTAACATTTTTGTACTGCCCTCTGTTAAATATTTTCTAATAAATGCTGTTTCTCAGGTGATAGTTACACACTTTCATTGTGTTCACAATTTGGTCCCTCATTGACAAATTACAATCTATCAGTACACCCAAATTTTTCACAACAGGCACAATCCCAACATCAGCATCACCAATTTTTATACTTTGAATTAACTGGTAATTCTTCAAAGCCACCTTTGTGCCAAAAAACATACATTCTGTTTTATCATCATTTAATTTGAGCTTTTCCCTCTGCATCCATGTTTTTATTTCAGTCATTATCTCATCAATTTTCTTTTCTGTATCTTGTGGTTGAAATTGAGAGGTAAAACTGACGATCAACTATTTCAGTTTAATTTTCTTCCTTTCGGTGTTAAAAATGCTCAAAGTCATTTTTCTAGAGTAATGATATTGGATTTGTCTCCCTTAATTGGCCATAATGTTCTTGTTTATTTAGACGATATCATAATTATAGTTAAAACGGCTGAAGAACATAATAATATTAGTAAAGTTTTAGAAGCATTGCGACGTAATGGTATGAAAATAAATTTGTTAAAAGTGCAATTTTTTTGTAAACAGGTCGAATTTTTAGGTCACATAACCCCAGAAGGTATCCAACCGTGCCCTAGTAAAGTAGAAGCTATTAGAGATTTTCCCAGACTACTTACCCCTGAGGAAGTAGCTGGGTTCCTTTGGCTTGCTGGGTATCACCGTAAATTCATAAGAAGTTTTGGAGAGATAGAGAGACCCTTAGGTGCTTCAAAGAAACAAAAAGTAATAAATTGGAGTGTGGAAGAAGAAAGGGCCTTTAACCATTTGAAAGCTGCCTTAACTAGCAATGACTTACTTACATATCCTAGATTTGATCGCCCGTTTTTAGTGACAACAGATGCGAGTAACATAGCTATTGGTGGCGTAATATCTCAACGAGATGATAAAGGTAGAAGGCGACCCATTTGTTTTGCTTCCAGGGCATTAAAAGGGGCAGAAAAGAATTATAGTACATTCGATCAAGAGGCTTTGGCTATTCTTTGGGTTCTAGAGAGGCATCTGTTCTTTGTATTAGGTCAGTCAATTGAGTTGCAAAGTGATTATAGCCCTTTACGTGATTTATTTTGTAAAGGTGACTTGACATCTAGACAAGCGAGATGGATTGAAAGATTGTTAGAGTTTAATATAAAGGGGTTTTACCAAATAGAAGGTAAAGCTAACGAGGTAGCTGATGCCCTCTCTAGAGGTGCAGTAATAGGAGTAACAACTAGGGCACAAGAGAGGTACGAAGAACGAAATCAAAATATTGAAGACCCCAATCAAAATAGAGAACGGGATGTAAATTCACACGAGGAGCAATCAGAAAAAGAGATCCGCGAGAGAGAGAGAGAGAGAGAGAGAGAGAGAGAGAGAGAGAGAGAGAGAGAGAGAGAGAGAGAGTTAGAGATGTTGGAGAGAGGGAGAGAGAGAGGGAGAGAGAGAGGGAAAGAGTTGGAGATGTTGGAAAGAGAGAGAGAGGGAAAGAGTTGGAGATGTTGGAAAGAGAGAGAGAGATATGTATGTGGGTGGCCAAGGGCATGACTAGCGGTGTCAAGAATAAGTGCCCTGATGATGCAGGTATGATTGACTTGGGTGGTTGGGACATAAAGGAAGTCCGAGAGGGACAGAAAAAAGAGCAATGGAGGGAAAGAGTGCAAGCAGTGATTAAAGGGGGAATCAAAGAGTTATCCATCATTTCTGAATGTGCCTCGTGTGAATGTTTTTTTAAAGAGAATATCTTATATTATGCTTACGAGAAGAAGGGAGGGAAATTTTGTGCACGGGTAGTTCTTATTCCCTCTTTAATTAATCGAGCCATCCACAGTGTACATGCAAGTCCGTATGCAGGGCATTTAGGGATTGATAGAACATTAAGGAGAGCACGTGAATCCTTTTGGTTAGGAATGAAAAGATAAATAGAAAATTATATAAAATGTTGTCATGGTTTTAACTGTTTCAAAGAACATAAAAACACTACCGGAAGCCAGAAAGTGACCTGTGATTCCTATCAAATTTTATATGGTGCATATAGATGTAGGTATATATGTGTATGCATTTACTCAGTACACTCATACTTACGCAATGTTGGATAAATCAGCAAATTCATTAGACCAGGCGCTGTGCTCCTTCATTACTAGGTTTGGTTGCCCGAAAATTTTAATGTGATGATGGTCTCAAGTTTATAAGGTGGTGAAATCGGTCACGGACATTATGAAAAGTGAACACTTTTCAATGACCGCATATAGGCCTCCAGTTAATGGCTTAGTGGAATCGCATAATAGGATAGTAGTGCGAATTTTACGTTACTTAGTGGCTGATGATCCCCTTCATTAGCACAATACTTCCTACAGCTGAGCTAGCTTTGAATATTGCATATAATGCTTCGCTCAGTGACAGGCCTTTCTTTTTGGTGTATGGACAGGATCCTGTGTTACCATATATGGTCCTCATTAATTCGCAACAGTTGTCAAATTATTCAACTGAGCAATACCGTGTATATTTTATAAATCTCTTAGGGAGAGTAATGAACACACTGAAAGGTTTTTGAAAAGAGCTAATGAAAAACACAGCTGAAAGTATGATGGTCGGTTCAAAACCGCACCGGTAAAAGTATTTGTGGGCGATCGTGTGTATTTGAAACAATTACAAGCTAGGAAAAACAAACTAGAGCCAGCGTATTTGGGTCCATACCGAGTAAAGATAGTTAAATCTAACACAGTTGTGATACAAAGCATTATTCATGGCGCAGTGTCTGAACATCATCAGGCACACATACATGTGGTGCCGGAAGAGGTAGTTTTCAAAATTGTCAATCAGAGTGTACCTCCTTACCCCTGCATAGGTGACATTCCTAGAGTTGAGCAGATTTTTTTTTTCTTCTTTTGACGTGTTTTAAATAAACTTGATGATAACAATGTGTTCTTATGTTGGTGCTTAATGTATACGTAAAGTGTTGTGGTAATTTTGCAGTGTAACAATACATATGACATACTGCTGAGTGAACTTAAAAACAATCAGAGGTTAAATAGGTCAGATGAGATCCGTCATGCGGATGCTGTATTATTCATGTATTTATATGATTCCTGGTTGCTGGGACTCGGGCGGTTCCCGAAGGGCAAGTGGCTACAGGATTAAAGTTCAG
>NC_090760.1:19511279-19513779 GCF_036898095.1 Palaemon carinicauda
TAATAATCGATGATATTTTACCCTATCATCATCATCATCGTCGTCGTCGTCATAATCTTGTATGATCATGTTTGCCCGAGAACTGTAATTGGTCCTCTTAACTGCTAATTCGAATAAAGATGTTTGGGGGGATTTTATCTGTGTCCCTGTTCATCGTGTGTAGCTCTCATTATCTTTGCTTAACTGGCTCACCCTTCTGCAAAATGGTTGTTCTTCGTGTAACGCTCTGTTCATATCAGAGCACTTTCTTTTCTTACTTTGACTCTATATGGAAAGACGTTATGAACAATAGTGCTTAACTGCAAAACAGAGGCAAGCTGAAAACTATTCGAAACAGCAGGGACTCCATCCCCATTCCGTTCACGGGGTTTTCCCTAATCTTGTTACATTTGTATTTGTTATTGTTATTGTTATTATCCTATCTACCGTCAAAAGTAAAATAAACATTGGTGTTGAACGCATGGTCTGAGAGAGAGAGAGAGAGAGAGAGAGAGAGAGAGAGAGAGAGAGAGAGAGAGAGAGAGAGAGAATTTAATAATCTACTAATCATACTTAACTACACCTGTACATAGACTTCAAATTACGTCTCTCTCTCTCTCTCTCTCTCTCTCTCTCTCTCTCTCTCTCTCTCTCTCGCTTATTAAAACTTCTCACTACAAAAACACCAAGGTCAATTTAATAGGTTACATTTCTTTAAATACCAGTTACTACATTCATGAACATGAATAACAATTTGTCTCCTTATTCGTTGCATAACAAAGTACTTTAGCCCTGTACACTTTCAGAGTAAATAAAGTCTTAGTTCTTTAACGTTAACCTGTTTATGCACTTTGTCATCTGCGTTCTCCATAACAGTAAGTATATAAGTGGTGTCTGTTTTTCTTTAACTGAACATTACTTTCAGTTCTATTATCTTACCTAACGTTTTTAGATCTAATTCCATCATTTTGTGATTTTTCATAATTATAGCCTATTTCAGTTAAAGCAACCTTTCCGACCGTCAGTCAAATTATTTTCGTAATTTGTAATAGATTTAAACTACCGCTGAAACACACGCACAATTCGTAATCTTTTTCATTCTTTTGATAGCCATTCGTGTTTTTTATAAATCTTGAGTTGAAGGTTGATTGGCAAACATTTAAGGATCATGGATGTCTTGATAGAATGGGAGGATCATAGAAAAAATGTAGTTTCTACTGATGAGTTGGAGTGTATCGATGGAAGTGAGTTTAAGATGGGACAAAAATCCGAATGCACTGGAAGGGGAGGTACTATTATGGGACTGTCTTATTAATTGAAAGAGATTCAGATATAGAAGAGGAAAGTGATAATGATGAAAACTTGCCTCTTAGTACCATTGCAAAAAAAAGACACGAGCTAAGGATGACGAGTTACCGTTATCAATTCTGAAGGCCAAACTAAAGCCACAACGAACTGAAAATCAACACAACGAAAACAAGTTTAGTGAAGAAAATTAAAACGCCGTGATTCCAGCTGAAAATGAGACAAGCGACAACGAGAGCGAAAATACCTCCATTTGTACAAGTGAATCACCAACCTACGACAGTGATGCAGACCCTGCTTATATTCAAAGATGTGAAGTGCCCCATTGTGTTGATGAAGTCTTTAGCTCATGCCATATCTACTTTGACCTGTTGTGCTACACTCATTTCTTGAACATGGGACGATGTGAAAATGACCATAAAATTCAAGAGGGCAACAACACGAGCAAGAAAAGGAAGAAAGAAAAAATCACTACCCTTAGGAAACCTCCAATTGAAAAACAACCTGAAGACTTCCGTGTGGACGGATCGGAAAGAGAGGATGGTGCTCTTCCTCGCATTGTTAAAAGGAAAGAAAATAAGGTGACGGCTCATGAAAACAGACAAAGGGGTAATGAATATGAAAGCCCCAAAACAAGGACAATTGTTGCAGCACGGAACATTATTAAGCCTAGTTGTAATGGAGCTACTTGCAGCAAACTTAAGTAAAAAATGCTCGTCATTCTCAGAAGCAGAAAGGAAGGACATACTTCAAGCTCATTACCGAACCAATAGAGTTCAACTGCAAGAGAGTTTATTGTTCGCTTTGTGAAAGTGACCAAGGTAAAGCAGAGAACTGTGAAAGAACAGGGTTCTAGCAGATCTTTTTCTTCGTACTACTTCTTGCCAAAGAACGGAGAACATCTGCCTGTTTGCAAAACTATGATTTTAAGCACCCTTAATATCTCGGAAAAAATTCTTAGAACAGCCATTAGTAAGAGACAGTCTACAGGTACAGTGGAAAAAGATAAGAGAGGGGGTAGATCTACAAGTTATGAAAAAGAGGACAAAGCAAGAAGACAAGCAATCACTGAGCATGTTAATCGATTTCCACGAATTGAATCCCACTATTGTCGTCAAAATTCAACGCGAGATTATTTGCATCCAGACCTTAACAAAAAGAAAATGCATGCTATGTTTTTTAGAAGAAAATTCTCCAAGAGGCATATCGTCAAGCT